>NC_136635.1:32985610-33050610 GCF_949748355.1 Melanostigma gelatinosum
GCTGTAGGAGGGTCTCTGCGGGAACGCGCTCTTGGCTTGTGCGCTGGTCCAGAGCGCGAGCAGCAGCAGCAGGAGGAGCGCACCCATCCCGCCGATCAATACACGATCAATACAGAGTATCGATCCGGGATCAGAGTCAGATCAGATCCTCAATGTGCGGGAAAAAAACTCCCATAAAAATAAAAGTTTCCAGAAAGTCCGCCCGTCCTACCGACCCATGACCCGGATTCTGATCCAAACACCCAGAAACCAGAGTCCCGTCTCCCCTGATCCGCTTCGGGTCCCACACCAGGTCCGGGTCCCACCGGTCATTCGCCTTTAATCCAGGTCTTAATCCGGGTTTAAGTCGTCCAGAGTTTGTCCATCAGAACCTTTCATGTGAAACAAAGAAAAGAAGAAAACGTTGCGACAGACTGAACCGAGTCCAGCTGCTCCTCCTCTTCATCACCGCCCCCCTAAACGGTCCCCGCCCCTCCCGGAGGAGAAACCAGACACGTGCAGCTCCGCACCCACACCTGCACCGTGCCAACAGCGACAGTAGCCTAAAAATACATAAAACACATCTTAGTCTGGACCCAGAGATGATCTTTAATCTGAAATAAAGGCTCAATCTGATGTTTTCTATTGTTTTTATTGTTATTAATACATCTGTAATCAACGTGGTCTAATACGTATTCAAGTTATTTAAAGTAAAGTTAAACCAACATTTTAATCTGATGAAACATGAAGTTTGTTTCTACATTATTTGGTTTTTCTTAATTCATTTGATTTTGCTCGTTTCAACAAACTGATGAAAGAGTATCTAAAGATTAAAAACTTTTTCTACAGCGGCTACAGGCGAGTACAGGTGAGCAGCGGCTACAGGCGAGCGGCGGCTACAGGCGAGCGGCGGCTACAGGGCGAGCGGCGGCTACAGGCGAGCGGCGGCTACAGGCGAGCGGCGGCTACAGGCGAGCGGCGGCTACAGGCGAGCGGCGGCTACAGGCGAGCGGCGGTTACAGGCGAGCGGCGGCTACAGGCGAGCGGCGGCTACAGGCGAGCGGCGGCTACAGGCGAGCGGCGGCTACAGGCGAGCGGTGGCTACAGGCGAGCGGCGGTTACAGGCGAGCGGCGGCTACAGGGCGAGCGGCGGCTACAGGCGAGCGGCGGCTACAGGCGAGCGGCGGCTACAGGCGAGTACAGGTGAGCGGCGGCTACAGGCGAGCGGCGGCTACAGGCGAGCGGCGGCTACAGGCGAGCGGCGGCTACAGGCGAGTACAGGTGAGCGGCGGCTACAGGCGAGCGGCGGCTACAGGCGAGTACAGGTGAGCGGCGGCTACAGGCGAGCGGCGGTTACAGGCGAGCGGCGGCTACAGGCGAGTACAGGCGAGCGGCGGCTACAGGCGAGCGGCGGTTACAGGCGAGCGGCGGCTACAGGCGAGTACAGGCGAGCGGCGGCTACAGGCGAGCGGCGGTTACAGGTGAGCGGCGGCTACAGGCGAGCGGCGGCTACAGGCGAGTACAGGCGAGCGGCGGCTACAGGCGAGCGGCGGTTACAGGCGAGCGGCGGCTACAGGGCGAGCGGCGGCTACAGGCGAGCGGCGGCTACAGGCGAGCGGCGGCTACAGGCGAGTACAGGTGAGCGGCGGCTACAGGCGAGCGGCGGCTACAGGCGAGTACAGGTGAGCGGCGGCTACAGGCGAGCGGCGGCTACAGGCGAGCGGCGGCTACAGGCGAGCGGCGGTTACAGGCGAGCGGCGGCTACAGGCGAGCGGCGGCTACAGGCGAGCGGCGGCTACAGGCGAGCGGCGGCTACAGGCGAGCGGCGGCTACAGGCGAGCGGCGGCTACAGGCGAGCGGCGGTTACAGGCGAGCGGCGGTTACAGGCGAGCGGCGGCTACAGGCGAGCGGCGGCTACAGGCGAGCGGCGGCTACAGGCGAGCGGCGGCTACAGGCGAGCGGCGGCTACAGGCGAGCGGCGGTTACAGGCGAGCGGCGGCTACAGGCGAGCGGCGGCTACAGGCGAGCGGCGGCTACAGGCGAGCGGCGGCTACAGGCGAGCGGCGGCTACAGGCGAGCGGCGGCTACAGGCGAGCGGCGGTTACAGGCGAGCGGCGGCTACAGGCGAGCGGCGGCTACAGGCGAGCGGCGGCTACAGGCGAGCGGCGGCTACAGGCGAGCGGCGGTTACAGGCGAGCGGCGGCTACAGGCGAGCGGCGGCTACAGGCGAGCGGCGGCTACAGGCGAGCGGCGGTTACAGGCGAGCGGCGGTTACAGGCGAGCGGCGGCTACAGGCGAGCGGCGGTTACAGGCGAGCGGCGGCTACAGGCGAGCGGCGGCTGACAACGCAGCGACGGAACAAAACAACAGAGCAATGTAATGAAACAACGGACGATCATTATGTAACAGCGTACGGTGAACTGGCTATTAATAAACCGCTCTCTATTAAAAACATGTGAACCTTTAATATGAAGAGATCACATTTAAACATGTTCATCATTTTGTAACCTTGAAACGTCTTTAATGAGCGACAGAAAAGAAAACATCCTGCAGACTTCCTGAGGTTAAAGGCTGTTTCATATCTGCTGCTCCCTAAAATAAACCACTCTAGATAACCTCTGACACACACGCACACACACATACACACACTCATACATACACACACAATCACACACACATGCACACACACACACACACACACACACAATCACACACATACACATACACGTACACATACACACACACACACACACGCACGCACACACACACGCACACACACACACACACACATACACACACATACACATACACACACACACACATATACATACACACACACACACACACACATACACACAGATAACAGAAGCAGCTCTTGGATGACAACATGAGCTTCTTGTTCTGTGTTTGATTTGTGTCACTGAGCTCACTGATATATTATACTGAGGTCTAACATTGATAACCTCCACCATGTGATCATCCCTCATTTCAATGCAGTGCTGTACTTTATGCCCCACACGTCAGACCTCTTCAGACCCCCTCAGACCCCCTCAGACCTCTTCAGACCCCCTCAGACCCCCTCAGACCCCCTCAGACCTCTTCAGACCCCCTCAGACCCCCTCAGACCCCCTCAGACCTCCTCGGGGTCTCTGATGTGTGCAAAATCGATGCAGCCGAACCGGAGAACCGTGTCTTTTTTTACCCTGCACCTTCTTCCTCCCTGCCAAAAACCTGGTGCCCACATTACCCACAGTGCACCTCTCCCTCTGACAGTTGTGTGGTAGACTTCCTTTCGAACTCCACACCTCTACACTCATAACTTTTCAAACTTTTCAAACTGACTAGTCTTCAGATTCACACATTCAGACACTTTATCTTTCTTTTATGTGCAGAAGAACTGGCTGAGGCCGACTGAAGTGGCATCAGTACGGACATGAATAACAATCAATCATCAGATGAGACGTGAAACGCTCTGTTTTCAGAGGCTTTGAAGTGTAAACATGGAGCGGCGAGAGGACACCTGACCAAACTGTGATGGGAAGCTCTCGTGTTTTTACCCTGCTGAGAACAACAGAGTGAGACAGAGAAAACAGGACTCAGTGGAAATATCCTATCAGATCTCCCCCCCCCCCCCGGTGGAGAGGCAGACCACCCAGACTCATCACTCAGACTAACCACTGTTTTCACTTTTATGAGGCGGTTTTTAAACGGAGCTTTTGTATTAAACACAGAGTCACATTCCAGAGTCAGAGCCTCAGGTGAACCTCCTGAAGACCAAACACCACGGAACCAAACACTGTCGCCGTGGTGACAGTCAGTGTTTGATCTTTATTCCCTTCATATATTCATTGTTTGTCCAGATATTAATGATCTGCTCTGTAAAGACTTCAAAGCTGTTTTGTGGAGTGTAAAGATAAAAACACAAACGAAGACTGAAAATGAAATGATTTTGACTTGATTCAAGCACTTTAGCTCCATTTACTCCTTCAACTCATCACCCAACCTGGAGAGTCCTGTTTTCACCACCGTCATTTAACAAAGTTGCAGTTTGGAGGTTAAGTGACTTTGAAAAAGTTAAACAGAGTTCATATATATATATAGTATAATAATACTAGTATAATATAATGATAGTAATAGTATAATAATACCAGTATAATATAATGATAGTAATAGTATAATAATACCAGTATAATATAATGATAGTAATAGTATAATAATACCAGTATAATATAATGATAGTAATAGTATAATAATACTAGTATAATATAATGATAGTAATAGTATAATAATACCAGTATAATATAATGATAGTAATAGTATAATAATACCAGTATAATATAATGATAGTAATAGTATAATAATACTAGTATAATATAATAATAGTAATAGTATAATAATACCAGTATAATATAATGATAGTAATAGTATAATAATACCAGTATAATATAATGATAGTAATAGTATAATAATACTAGTATAATATAATGATAGTAATAGTATAATAATACCAGTATAATATAATGATAGTAATAGTATAATAATACCAGTATAATATAATAATAGTAATAGTATAATAATACCAGTATAATATAATAACAGTAATAGTATAATAATACCAGTATAATATAATGATAGTAATAGTATAATAATACTAGTATAATATAATGATAGTAATATTATAATAATACTAGTATAATATAATGATAGTAATAGTATAATAATACCAGTATAATATAATGATAGTAATAGTATAATAATACTAGTATAATATAATGATAGTAATAGTATAATAATACCAGTATAATATAATGATAGTAATAGTATAATAATACCAGTATAATATAATAATAGTAATAGTATAATAATACCAGTATAATATAATGATAGTAATAGTATAATAATACTAGTATAATATAATGATAGTAATAGTATAATAATACCAGTATAATATAATAATAGTAATAGTATAATAATACTAGTATAATATAATGATAGTAATAGTATAATAATACTAGTATAATATAATGATAGTAATAGTATAATAATACTAGTATAATATAATAATAGTAATAGTATAATAATACCAGTATAATATAATGATAGTAATAGTATAATAATACCAGTATAATATAATGATAGTAATAGTATAATAATACTAGTATAATATAATGATAGTAATAGTATAATAATACCAGTATAATATAATAATAGTAATAGTATAATAATACCAGTATAATATAATAATAGTAATAGTATAATAATACTAGTATAATATAATGATAGTAATAGTATAATAATACCAGTATAATATAATGATAGTAATAGTATAATAATACCAGTATAATATAATGATAGTAATAGTATAATGATACCAGTATAATATAATAATAGGAATAGTATAATAATACCAGTATAATATAATAATAGTAATAGTATAATAATACTAGTATAATATAATGATAGTAATAGTATAATAATACCAGTATAATATAATGATAGTAATAGTATAATAATACCAGTATAATATAATAATAGTAATAGTATAATAATACCAGTATAATATAATGATAGTAATAGTATAATGATACCAGTATAATATAATGATAGTAATAGTATAATAATACCAGTATAATATAATGATAGTAATAGTATAATAATACCAGTATAATATAATGATAGTAATAGTATAATAATACCAGTATAATATAATAATAGTAATAGTATAATAATACCAGCATAATATAATGATAGTAATAGTATAATAATACCAGTATAATATAATGATAGTAATAGTATAATAATACCAGTATAATATAATGATAGTAATAGTATAATAATACCAGTATAATATAATAATAGTAATAGTATAATAATACCAGTATAATATAATAATAGTAATAGTATAATAATACCAGTATAATATAATAATAGTAATAGTATAATAATACCAGTATAATATAATAATAGTAATAGTATAATAATACCAGTATAATATAATGATAGTAATAGTATAATAATACCAGTATAATATAATGATAGTAATAGTATAATAATACCAGTATAATATAATAATAGTAATAGTATAATAATACCAGTATAATATAATAATAGTAATAGTATAATAATACCAGTATAATATAATGATAGTAATAGTATAATAATACCAGTATAATATAATAATAGTAATAGTATAATAATACTAGTATAATATAATGATAGTAATAGTATAATAATACCAGTATAATATAATAATAGTAATAGTATAATAATACCAGTATAATATAATAATAGTAATAGTATAATAATACCAGTATAATATAATAATAGTAATAGTATAATAATACCAGTATAATATAATGATAGTAATAGTATAATAATACCAGTATAATATAATAATAGTAATAGTATAATAATACTAGTATAATATAATGATAGTAATAGTATAATAATACCAGTATAATATAATGATAGTAATAGTATAATAATACCAGTATAATATAATAATAGTAATAGTATAATAATACCAGTATAATATAATAATAGTAATAGTATAATAATACCAGTATAATATAATAATAGTAATAGTATAATAATACCAGTATAATATAATGATAGTAATAGTATAATAATACCAGTATAATATAATGATAGTAATAGTATAATGATACCAGTATAATATAATAATAGTAATAGTATAATAATACCAGTATAATATAATAATAGTAATAGTATAATAATACCAGTATAATATAATGATAGTAATAGTATAATAATACCAGTATAATATAATAATAGTAATAGTATAATAATACCAGTATAATATAATGATAGTAATAGTATAATAATACCAGTATAATATAATGATAGTAATAGTATAATAATACCAGTATAATATAATGATAGTAATAGTATAATAATACCAGTATAATATAATGATAGTAATAGTATAATAATACCAGTATAATATAATGATAGTAATAGTATAATAATACCAGTATAATATAATAATAGTAATAGTATAATAATACCAGTATAATATAATGATAGTAATAGTATAATAATACTAGTATAATATAATGATAGTAATAGTATAATAATACCAGTATAATATAATGATAGTAATAGTATAATAATACCAGTATAATATAATGATAGTAATAGTATAATAATACCAGTATAATATAATAATAGTAATAGTATAATAATACCAGTATAATATAACAATAGTAATAGTATAATAATACCAGTATAATATAATAATAGTAATAGTATAATAATACCAGTATAATATAACAATAGTAATAGTATAATAATACCAGTATAATATAATGATAGTAATAGTATAATAATACCAGTATAATATAATGATAGTAATAGTATAATAATACTAGTATAATATAATGATAGTAATAGTATAATAATACCAGTATAATATAATGATAGTAATAGTATAATAATACCAGTATAATATAATAATAGTAATAGTATAATAATACCAGTATAATATAATAATAGTAATAGTATAATAATACCAGTATAATATAATGATAGTAATAGTATAATAATACCAGTATAATATAATAATAGTAATAGTATAATAATACTCGTGCATTTGGAAAATGCAGAAGCTTAAATTGTGGGAAATATTATGTTTTCGGTGGAGCCACTGTTCTCAAACTGGCAACCCACATGACGTAACGGACAGCGTGCTCTCTGACCCGCCCACCACCAAAGAACAACATGAAGCTAGCTCGCTGCAGTATGGCTGTAGACCAGAACTAGAAGATCCTCCAACGGCCTGCAGGTCTGGTGTTTGGAGCCTCGTTGGTTTCTCTGTGAACTGTGAGGGCGATGGCGAGAGAGTGGTGGATACAAGAACAACGCGATGTTGCATTTGCTAACATAGTGAACTCTGAAAGAGTTGAGATCATTATTGTCATCATGGTTTGGGTGATCCACGCTTCCCCCTTTAGAAGTAGGACGGGCACGCGCAGTCATCCTGATCCTGATCGTCTGGGTCGCATTAACGAGACTGTTTGAGAGGATCAGCCTCGGAGAAACCGAGACAGCCTGACTTCAATCATCTCCTTCATTTAGGCTGCTGAAGGACATTTGATGGACTCAGTGAACCACTACGAGGTACAACAAGACCAGAACAACAAGACCAGAACAACAAGACCAGAACAACAAGACCAGAACAACAACCACCAGAACAACAACCACCAGAACAACAAGACCAGAACAACAAGACCAGAACAACAAGACCAGAACAACAACCACCAGAACAACAACCACCAGAACAACAAGACCAGAACAACAACCACCAGAACAACAAGACCAGAACAACAACCACCAGAACAACAAGACCTGAACAACAACCACCAGAACAACAAGACCTGAACAGCAACCACCAGAACAACAAGACCAGAACAACAAGACCAGAACAACAAGACCAGAACAACAACCACCAGAACAACAAGACCAGAACAACAACCACCAGAACAACAAGACCTGAACAGCAACCACCAGAACAACAAGACCAGAACAACAAGACCAGAACAACAAGACCAGAACAACAACCACCAGAACAACAACCACCAGAACAACAAGACCAGAACAACAACCACCAGAACAACAAGACCTGAACAGCAACCACCAGAACAACAAGACCAGAACAACAAGACCAGAATAACAAGACCTGAACAGCAACCACCAGAACAACAAGACCAGAACAACAAGACCAGAACAACAAGACCAGAACAACAACCACCAGAACAACAAGACCAGAACAACAAGACCAGAACAACAACCACCAGAACAACAACCACCAGAACAACAACCACCAGAACAACAAGACCAGAACAACAACCACCAGAACAACAACCACCAGAACAACAAGACCAGAACAACAACCACCAGAACAACAACCACCAGAACAACAAGACCAGAACAACAACCACCAGAACAACAACCACCAGAACAACAACCACCAGAACAACAAGACCAGAACAACAAGACCAGAACAACAACCACCAGAACAACAACCACCAGAACAACAACCACCAGAACAACAAGACCAGAACAACAAGACCAGAACAACAACCACCAGAACAACAACCACCAGAACAACAAGACCAGAACAACAACCACCAGAACAACAACCACCAGAACAACAAGACCAGAACAACAACCACCAGAACAACAACCACCAGAACAACAAGACCAGAACAACAACCACCAGAACAACAAGACCAGAACAACAACCACCAGAACAACAAGACCTGAACAGCAACCACCAGAACAACAAGACCAGAACAACAAGACCAGAATAACAAGACCTGAACAGCAACCACCAGAACAACAAGACCAGAACAACAAGACCAGAACAACAAGACCAGAACAACAACCACCAGAACAACAAGACCAGAACAACAAGACCAGAACAACAACCACCAGAACAACAACCACCAGAACAACAAGACCAGAACAACAACCACCAGAACAACAACCACCAGAACAACAAGACCAGAACAACAACCACCAGAACAACAACCACCAGAACAACAAGACCAGAACAACAACCACCAGAACAACAACCACCAGAACAACAACCACCAGAACAACAAGACCAGAACAACAAGACCAGAACAACAACCACCAGAACAACAACCACCAGAACAACAACCACCAGAACAACAAGACCAGAACAACAAGACCAGAACAACAACCACCAGAACAACAACCACCAGAACAACAAGACCAGAACAACAACCACCAGAACAACAACCACCAGAACAACAACCACCAGAACAACAAGACCAGAACAACAACCACCAGAACAACAACCACCAGAACAACAAGACCAGAACAACAACCACCAGAACAACAAGACCAGAACAAGACCAGAACAATTACCACCAGAAGAAAAATGTTAGTTTCCTCTTCTCACTCTCTCTTGTGTACAACAAATCTAAACCCTGTCCTGTTTCATTAGAATGCAACTGAGACGCTGCTCCTCTGCCTGTGGGGGGAATCGAACCAACAACCGCCGTCTTTACTGTGTGTCAGTGGTCGGCAGGTTGAGTATGTGTTGGATGTGTTTATCGTGGTTTCAGTGGGTTTATCTTCACAGACAATGAAGTGGGCGATGGATGAGATCACTGTTAACATTCCTAACGTTAATGTAAACAACGGACCCTGAATGCAGCGTCACAGTCGCTGTGTGCTGATGAAGATGGAAACTGGCTGCTGAGTTTTCCATTCATGAAAACAACCTTCCGAAACCTGTTAGTCCACACTGAGGGAACAACAGCTAGGTCTGCTGCCATAGTGCCTCTGAGCAACACAACCCTCTACAGCTGCCTTCACATCGCCCACAGCTGTTTTACCAACTGATATATTCAGTTGGTAAATATATATATATATATATATATATTAGTGCTGGGCAAGTTAACGCATTCATTTTGCGTTAACGCATTCATTCATTAACGCCGACAATTATTTTATCGCGCGATTTTTGAAATTTATTATAATTATAATTCTTTATTTTTTTTATTGAAAGACAAGAGACAATACATAAACATAACAACAAGAGGATGACAAGAACAGTGGGATAAAGCCAGCAAACATCCTGTAGTCAGCCTGTCTCATGTTTATGGTTTTGCATTAGAGATATGATGTCCCTTCAGGGTTGCCGTAGAGAAAAGGCTTCCGCTGCTCTGCCTGGAGACGACTGGACATCGCTGGTAAAGTCACACACACTCACATGTTAGTGCAGCTACATGCTGACATTCACCGTAAACACATTCAAACGCACAGATCGGGAGCGAAGGACTTTGAAAGTTAGCGGAAACATTAACGTGAGACAACATCCGGTTTCTTCAGACCAACATCCGGTTTTCTTTATTACTGACTACAGGATGTTTGCTGGCTTTGATCCCACTGTTCTTGTCATCCTCTTGTTGTTATGTGTATGTATTGTCTCTTGTCTTTAAATTTAAAAAAAATAAAAAATAAATAGATTATAATAAATAAAAAAAATGCGCGATAAAATAATTGTCGGTGTTAATTAATGAATGCGTTAACGCGAAATTAACGCGTTAACTTGCCCAGCACTAATATATATATATATATATATATATATATATATATATATATATTCGTAATTTTCTGCCAGAATTCTTTATGGCCTTATTTGCATCAACAGTATGTTTTTTTGCCGTTATAATATTTTTATATTCTTCATAGACCTCTATTATCTTGACTGAATGTGATTGGTGCATTTAGTTTGGTGGAAGAGTCACATGGCACCAAACTATGTCTATGATGGTGGAGCAGCTATTCGATGAAATACGACACGTGACATCTCCTCCTTTAATCCTCTTTGCTATTTCGGCGTCTCTGCATCCGGAGCAGGAAGCAGGTCATCCACCTTCAGGCCCGGAGACCCGAAGCCCCGCCCCCTCCTCTGTCACCTGTCCGTCCTGCGGGTGATCACCTGGGAGCTGATGTCGGGGGTTCAGGTGCTAACTGTAAACCAGCTCGTTATCAGTCCAGATGGGGCAATAAAGACCTAAAGAAAAGGCCTGCAGACAGAACTCTGGGCACAGATTCCTCATTTGAGTCTAAAGAAATTATATTATTACTTCATTGTAAACATTTCATATACTTTATATATTTAGTTTCCCGTCAGCTGTATTTGAATAAAGACTTGATGATCTTTTCTCTGCTATCAGCTGAACTCCTCCTTCAGGCAGCAATAAAGTTTCCTCCAATCAGATCAAAGTGCAGTTGTCCACAGAAGAAGTCCCGAGGGTCTCTTCCTGTTGATTTGTTTGTGACGACTCCTATCAGCGGGGTCAGAGGTCACACAGAGGAATTTAAGATGCTGTTCAATGGAGTAAAGTGTCTCACCTGTTCAGGGTTCAGCCTGGATCTGATCCTTCTGCTGGCTCTGCTGAAGTTCTACTTTTGTTCTGACAGAAGAAAACGAAGCAACGAGACGGAGTGAAGAACATTATTTTCTAAATGTTAAACTTGAATATGAGAATAAAATTCAGAAGTAAGAAGTGACTACAGGTTCTAACATGAACAGTTTCTTCTTCATGTGTGTAGATCACCACGAGTCACACAGAACGTTTACTTCCAACACGCCAGCTCTGTTGTTGGGGGTCGGTTCTTTTACTTCAGCCTAGTTCTATTCCTTCAGTCCGGTTCTATTCCAACAGCCCGGTTCTATTCCTTCAGTCCGGTTCTATTCCAACAGCCCGGTTCTATTCCTTCAGTCCGGTTCTATTCCAACAGCCCGGTTCTATTCCAACAGGTTGGTTCTATTCCAACAGCCCGGTTCTATTCCTTCAGTCCGGTTCTATTCCAACAGCCCGGTTCTATTCCAACAGCCCGGTTCTATTCCTTCAGCCCGGTTCTATTCCAACAGCCCGGTTCTATTCCAACAGCCCGGTTCTATTCCAACAGCCCGGTTCTATTCCTTCAGCACGGTTCTATTCCAACAGCCCGGTTCTATTCCTTCAGCACGGTTCTATTCCAACAGCCCGGTTCTATTCCAACAGCCCGGTTCTATTCCTTCAGCACGGTTATATTCCAACAGCCCGGTTCTATTCCAACATCACGGTTCTATTCCAACAGCCCGGTTATATTCCTTCAGCACGGTTATATTCCTTCAGCACGGTTCTATTCCAACAGCCCGGTTCTATTCCTTCAGCACGGTCCTATTCCAACAGCCCGGTTCTATTCCTTCAGCACGGTTCTATTCCAACAGCCCGGTTCTATTCCAACATGTTGGTTCTATTCCTCCAGCCCAGTTCTATTCCAACAGCCCGGTTCTATTCCAACAGGCCGGTTCTATTCCAACAGCCCGGTTCTATTCCAACAGGCCGGTTCTATTCCAACAGCCTGGTTCTATTCCTTCAGCATGGTCCTATTCCTTCAGCACGGTTCTATTCCAACAGGTTGGTTCTATTCCTTCAGCACGGTTCTATTCTAACAGCCCGGTTCTATTCCAACAGCCCGGTTCTATTCCTTCAGCCCGGTTCTATTCCAACAGGCCGGTTCTATTCCAACAGGTTGGTTCTATTCCTTCAGCACGGTTCTATTCCAACAGCCCGGTTCTATTCCAACAGCCCGGTTCTATTCCAACAGGTTGGTTCTTTTCCTTCAGCACGGTTCTATTCCAACAGGCCGGTTCTATTCCAACAGGTTGGTTCTTTTCCTTCAGCACGGTTCTATTCCAACAGCCCGGTTCTATTCCAACAGCCCGGTTCTATTCCAACAGGTTGGTTCTTTTCCAAAAGGCTGGTTCTTTACCTACAGCCCGGTTCTATTGCTGCAGCAGGGTTCCTTTGCATTGCCATTATTTCCTTTCTGCAGCTCGTCTCGAGCAGCCCAGTTCTTTTCAGCAGCCCGGCTTCATTCAGGAAACCTGGTTCCTTTCTGGCAGTCCACTTAGCTTCTTACAGCCCGGTTCCTTCCTGACGGCCTGGTTTCAATTTTCCCAGGAGGCCGAGCAGTGATACCTGACACCTGCAGCACCTCTGGTCTCCTTTTTAAAGAAGAGAAGAAGAACCTGCATCTTTTATTGTTGATGAACGATTCACACAAATCATGTCTTGTGTTTCTGCAGAGCACCGAGGAACCTTCTTTATGTTCCACATGAGAACATCTGCTGTGATTCAGTGAAACACCTTCAGTGAGAAGCTTCAGATTCAGTGCTGACTGATATCAATCATGGTTTTTTAGGAATGTGCTCACTGGAAAGTGGGTCATGAATTCCAGGCTTCACTTGACGAGACCACCACAGAGTAACCCAAGTTCATCAGCGGAGGTGGAAACATTTCTGCCTGACTGACAGACGTATTTCAGCAGGAGGAGGAGGGGGGAGGAGGAGGAGGGGAGGAGGAGGAGGAGGGGGGGGGGGGGAGGAGGAGGAGGGGGGAGGAGGAGGAGGGAGGAGGAGGAGGAGGGGAGGAGGATAATGACTGAGAGGAACATGAACATCCTCAGCTGCAGGGGAGGTATTCAGATCTTTACATGAAAAAAAGTCTTGCAGTGAAAATGTTGAAAGCTACTACGAGGAACTTTAACTTTGTGTTGGTTCTGTCGCCCCCTGTGGACTAAAGTGGTCGTGTCTGAGCGCCAGACTCTCTTTAGAAAACCTCTCATGTTACTGCAGCAGGGTCTGACAGTCTGCCCCTCTCAGTCCTGGTTCTGGTTCTCCCGTTGGCTCCCTTCCCTCCAGCGGGTCCAGCAACACGTCCTGGGTCTCCAGCAGCGTGGTGGCGGTGTCGGCTCCCAGAGAGGAGAAGCTCTGATCCTGGAGGAGGAGGAGGAGACGCTGCTGCTGGAGGATCTGGGTCTGTCCACGGTGGACCGGTCTCTGCTGGAGGATCTGGGTCTGTCCACGGTGGACCGGTCTCTGCTGGAGGATCTGGGTCTGTCCACGGTGGACCGGTCTCTGCTGGAGGATCTGGGTCTGTCCACGGTGGACCGGTCTCTGCTGGAGGATCTGGGTCTGTCCACGGTGGACCGGTCTCTGCTGGAGGATCTGGGTCTGTCCACGGTGGACCGGTCTCTGCTGGAGGATCTGGGTCTGTCCACGGTGGACCGGTCTCTGCTGGAGGATCTGGGTCTGTCCACGGTGGGCCGGTCTCTGCTGGAGGATCTGGGTCTGTCCACGGTGGACCGGTCTCGGCTGGAGGATCTGGGTCTGTCCACGGTGGACCGGTCTCTGCTGGAGGATCTGGGTCTGTCCACGGTGGACCGGTCTCTGCTGGAGGATCTGGGTCTGTCCACGGTGGACCGGTCTCGGCTGGAGGATCTGGGTCTGTCCACGGTGGACCGGTCTCTGCTGGAGCCTGAGCTGAAGGAGGTTCTGGGGAACCTGCATGATGTAAATTGATGGATTTTTTGGAGAATGGAACCCGTCAGCAGGCGTTAAGAACAACTGGAAATACACGATCGTTGAAGTATGATTAGAATATGAACACTGGACTGATGTTGATATCCATGTGAGTGTTTTCATGGTGGTGCAGCTTCATATGAGCTCGTTGTTCTATAATCTATATCTTAAAGTGAGGAACTGCAGCTCTCAAATCAATGTGGTGGAATAAAAAGTAAATATTTCCATCTGAATTGTAGTGAAGTAGAAATATAGAGTGGCACTTCCAACATCATCAATCATCAGTTTTTATATATAAATATATATATTATTTATTTATAAATATATAAAAACAGGGTGAAATAAGGCCGCGGGGGACTTGGTCTTGCTCCCTAATGATGATGGATCAACGGTCTCTAACGAGGTCCAGCGTGTACACCAGGAGCTCTGGTTCTGAGGAGGTCTGAGGGTTCTCTGAGATCTGGTGCCAGCACTCGGAGGTGTTTATGGATTTCTGATGGGTTTTTGGTTTCTGTGGACGTGTCGATCCAGTTCAAGCTGATCGTCTTCAAACAGAAGCAGGATTATATTTAGTCTGAGTCTGCAGCAGGACGCTCGATCTAAACTCAGCTCCCCGTTGCTGGGGGGGGGGAACATACCGAGTTAACCCTTGCTCCGCTTTCTTTCCGCTCTGCTCTGTTCCCTCCCCCACTCTCTCCCTCCTCTCCCTCTTCTGTTTATTTTACTTCCTTCAGGATCTTTTCGTTTCTTTCCACACAGAGAAACGCTGAAGTTCAGGTGGAGGAAAGATCCTAAAGAACCAAAGACCTGCTGAAACACAGATCATCATCATCATCATCATCATCATCATCATCAGTCAGAGCAGCTCCAGAAACATGAAACACATTCACTTCTTTACTTCATGGTGTGGAGGGAACATCTCCTCACGAGGAGAGTGGAGCAGGCCAGCACACGTGGACTGTTAGCTTTACAGTCACACGCCGCTAAAAACGTTACCGAAACTGGTTTACCAAAAGGATTTGAATCCTGCTGATGCAATTACAGTTTCAGCATGGTGTACATTAATCTCATGAAATATTACACTATTAACCCACTTTGGAAAAAACTCTTCCGTGATCCAGGAGTCTTTCCCAGGATCCGATCTAACAGAAGAGAAAAACTCTTTCTATATCCCGCCCACATATCCGTTCGCAACTCCTCCCCTTCCGTCTATCTCAATTTCTATTGGCTAACTTCTCTATGCACTTCTGTAAACGCCTGTCTCCACGACTCTCTGTCCCTGAGCAGCTAACACATTCAATGACTGTCAGTTATTGTTTAATCCTTCTATGATAATCCTTCAGTATGAAAGTTAAACTTCTGCAACTTTGGCAGAAGCTTCATGTCTTAATCGCTACTAATCCTACATCACTTTATGCTTATCTTAATTATGCATTCCCAATACACTTATGATTATGACTAATTATGAATTCTTAATTATGAATTATTAAACACTTTTATTATATCTACTAAACACAGTTCTTTGCTCAAATTTCTTACACTGGTATTATTGTTCTGTGGAAACGTGTTGGAAGGATGTGAATGTTCAAATATCATCTTCTGTTTATTACATAATCTCACCTCCTCACCAAACCTCACTGACCTCATCACAACGACCTCACTGACCTCCTCACAACGACGTCACTGACCTCATCACAACGACCTCACTGACCTCATCACAACGACGTCACTGACCTCATCACAACGACCTCACTGACCTCATCACAACGACCTCACTGACCTCATCACAACGACCTCACTGACCTCATCACAACGACCTCACTGACCTCATCACAACGACCTCACTGACCTCATCACCAAACCTCACTGACCTCATCACAACGACCTCACTGACCTCATCACAACGACCTCACTGACCTCCTCACAACGACGTCACTGACCTCATCACAACGACCTCACTGACCTCATCACAACGACGTCACTGACCTCATCACAACGACCTCACTGACCTCATCACAACGACCTCACTGACCTCATCACAACGACCTCACTGACCTCATCACAACGACCTCACTGACCTCATCACAACGACCTCACTGACCTCATCACAACGACGTCACTGACCTCCTCACAACGACCTCACTGACCTCATCACAACGACCTCACTGACCTCATCACAACGACCTCACTGACCTCATCACAACGACCTCACTGACCTCCTCACCAAACCTCACTGACCTCATCACAACGACCTCACTGACCTCATCACAACGACCTCACTGACCTCATCACAACGACCTCACTGACCTCATCACAACGACCTCACTGACCTCATCACAACGACCTCACTGACCTCATCACAACGACCTCACTGACCTCATCACAACGACCTCACTGACCTCATCACAACGACCTCACTGACCTCATCACCAAACCTCACTGACCTCATCACAACGACCTCACTGACCTCATCACAACACACAAAACCACCTTTACTCAGTCGACTTCGTCTCTTTTATCTTCATATCTGAAAACGACTGTTTGTTGAGTTTGATGAAGAAGAATTCAGTGAAACTTCAGAAGTTAAAATGTTCAACACACAGGTCACAGTTTCTGTTACAGACTGTGTAGAAATCAAGCATCCTCCAGGCAGCTGGAAGTCATTACCCCCCCCCCCCCCCGCCAGCGAACTCTGAGCCAACTGTGTCAGCTTCCACAACCAACATCCTGGTTCTTCACCTACAGCCTGGTTCTATTGCTGCAGCAGGGCTCCTTTGTATTGCCATTATTTCCTTTCCTTTTAAACAACCGCTTACTGGTTAGTAGGACTAACACCCATCAGAACAGAGAACGCCGAGAGAACACAGAGAGAACACAGAGAGAACGCAGAGAGAACGCCGAGAGAACGCCGAGAGAACGTCGAGAGGCTCATAGAAGAGTGAAAATGATTTCCAGGTTCTGTTTCTGATCCTGAACGTGTGTCAGGAGGTTTTCCTTCCTCCACAGATCTGATTTAATGAGCAGAACCTCCAGCGGAGAACAAACACTGTGACTCACTGCTGCTGTTCAAACGTTCTCCTGTTAAACTCAAGTTTATGCAGCAATAAAAATCTGCAGCACGAACAACAGGGAGCACGTTCAAGAGCGACGAATGCTGCAGCCGGACATCAGAACAGCACTGATGTGTGTTAAAGGTCCAGTAGACCAGCGGCCCAATACACAAGAAGAAGAAGGTTTGTAGTTCTGCTCTTTCTTTACATATCACTTCCTGTAACAGTAAGAATCACTGCAGGAAACAGTTTAACATTATTAAACACTATTAAACATTATTAAACATTATTAAACATTATTAAACATGATTAAACATTATCAAACATTATCAAACATTATCATACATTATTAAACATTATTAAACGTCATCAAACATTATCAAACATTATTAAACATTATCAAACATTATTAAACATTATTAAACGTCATCAAACATTATCAAACATTATTAAACATTATTAAACAT
Source organism: Melanostigma gelatinosum (assembly GCF_949748355.1). Taxonomy (NCBI): domain Eukaryota; kingdom Metazoa; phylum Chordata; class Actinopteri; order Perciformes; family Zoarcidae; genus Melanostigma; species Melanostigma gelatinosum. The sequence continues at coordinate 33,004,021 of NC_136635.1, forward strand.
TATTAAACGTTATCAAACATTATCAAACATTATTAAACATTATTAAACATTATTAAACATTATTAAACATTATTAAACGTTGTTAAACATTATTAAACATTATTAAACGTTATCAAACATTATCAAACATTATCAAACATTATTAAACATTATTAAACGTCATCAAACATTATCAAACATTATTAAACATTATTAAACATTATTAAACGTTATCAAACATTATCAAACATTATTAAACATTATTAAACATTATTAAACATTATTAAACATTATTAAACGTTGTTAAACATTATTAAACATTATTAAACGTTATCAAACATTATTAAACATTATTAAACGTCATCAAACATTATCAAACATTATTAAACATTATTAAACATTATTAAACATTATTAAACATTATTAAACGTTGTTAAACATTATTAAACATTATTAAACGTTATCAAACATTATTAAACATTATTAAACGTCATCAAACATTATCAAACATTATTAAACATTATTAAACATTATTAAACATTATTAAACGTTGTTAAACATTATTAAACATTATTAAACGTTATCAAACATTATTAAACATTATTAAACGTTATCAAACATTATCAAACATTATCAAACATTATCAAACATTATTAAACATTATTAAACAAGATTAAACGTTATTAAACATCATTAAACATCATTAAACATAATTAAACATCATCAAACATTATTCTAACAATATTAAACAATATTAAACATTATCAAACATGATTAAACATTATTAAACATCATTAAACATCATTAAACATAATTAAACATCATCAAACATTATTAAACATTATTTTAACATTATTCAACATTATTTTAACATTATTAAACACAATTTTAACTATGTTTGTGTGATGGCACTTTTTAAGCACCTAAAAAAACATTTTCCTTTGCAAAGAAATAAATTTAGTAGAGCGATAACTCAAATAATATACACATATATATATATATATATATATATATATATATATATATATAGATATATATATATAGATATATATATATATATAGAGATATATATATATAGAGAGAGAGATATATACATATATAAAGATATATATATATATATATATATATATATATATATATATATATATATATATATATATATATATCTCTATATATATATATATATATATATATATCTATATAGAGATATATATATATATATCTATAGATATATATATATATATATATATATATATATATATATATATATATATATATATATATATATATATATATATATATATATATATATATCTATAGATATATATATATATATATATATATATATATCTATAGATATATATATATATATCTATAGATATATATATATATATCTATAGAAAATCAAGTTATTTATACAGTTTTAAAAAATGTACATTTTATGTTCTTAAGGTTCTGATCTGATTTTTTCTTTACTTCCTATTATTATTATTTTTATGTTTATTTATATTTATATTTAATTTATGTAAATCAGAACTTCAGAATAAATGTTAGTATCAAACATTTTGTGGATCCACATTAAGTTAAACTCGCCTCATCTTTCTTCATGTTTTCTGCTTTTCTTGTTTGACATTATTTAATAAGTTGTTGATTTTCTTTGATCTTCTTTTCTCTTTCATGACTCTTTCTTTATTTGTTAAATCCCTTTTTCTTTCCTTTATTTTCTGTTCTCATGTCTGTCTTAATAAAGATCCGTTTGTTCTTCATTGTTCTTCATGTTTCATATTCAACCTGTTGCATAAAAAACGTCTCCTTCGTTCAAACTGACTCATGAGTAACCGATAGCAACCATGACCTGCAGACATGTGATGAGTCCTCACTTCCTGTCCTAGCTGTGCAACAGGAACAGGAAGTCATCAACATGTTGTCAGGAAACCATGAATCCGTTTGTGTTTCTGTGGAGACAGGATGGGCTGAGGTTCAATCAGCTGATAGACGTCCTGACGTTTAATCTGAGAGGAAGCTGAACCTTCATCACCTTCATGTTCATGGACATTCAGCAGGACAAAGACAAGAGACAAAAGCCTCTTCTTCTACTCTTTTAAATCAGCAGCACATTACGATGAGCTAGCGTTAGCTCACTAATTCCCACTGCGTTTTCATGCTACACTTACAGAGTTAAGGTGTTACATTTCACTCTTTTAGCGAGCTAACGTTAGCTAGCTAACGTTAGCTCGCTAATTCCACTGTGTTTTCATGCTTCCGTTACACTGGAAACAGGAAATGAGTCGGACACCAGAAGCCTGGTGGTCAGCGACAGCGCCGGGTCACTGCTCCCTCGCCAAGAGTCTCGGCGGGGGAGCAGTGACCCGGCGCTGTCGAGATAGGGTGACCAGACGTCCGGATTTAGGCCGGACAGTCCGGATTTTCAATGCCCTGTCCGGCATCAAGCCGGACGCGTATTTGTCCTCCTGTTTGGAGTTCCACTGGGCCTAAAGAGCCGCGCGATAGAATATTTAGCTGGAACGCAGTCTAACAAATGATTGGTTAAAAGCGTTGTCAAATAACTATCTGATAGGTTAGGTTAGGTTCTAGCCCGATGTCATTGGTTAAAAACGTAAACAAGGCTCCGTGTGCTGGCTACGTCACATCTACGCACTGAGGCGACTGACAGCTGTTGAGCTCCTGCTGAGGGTGAAGGTGGAGTTTGCTTGAATACAAGTGGACTGCTGCACACATACAAGTCCCCAACAGACTGAATCACTTCAGAAATATTTTTTGGCTCAGTCTGCAGTTGTTTTTGGAATATATATATTTTTTATGAGGATATTATTTGCTGCCTTTTCTTTAGTATGTTAGTATTCCGTGTTACTGTGTTCTTTTATTCCACAGAAAAGCTGCACAAAGCTTTTCTGTGACCAACAAAGACCAACAAAGGTCCCAAGGCCAAAGTCCAGTCCTGTTTTCAGTGATGAACTTTCTCTCACACTGGCGGTTTGAAGGCGACATTTCAGAAAAAAAACCTGTCCCTGTTGGACATACGTCTGTTTTTTGACACTGCACACAAGTCCCCAACAGACTGAACCGCTTTAGAAAGTCTTGACTTTTTGAGCCGTTAAATGTGAACCAAATTTGTTTGGTTTTCTTTATGCTTTTCAAACATTCATTTATCTGTTTATTATTTATTATTTATGTGACCTGTGATTTAATTTGTACATTTTAAGTCCACAGATGTTCTGCTTTGTGGCACTCTGCACAGTGGTCAGTTTTTGAACACCACAATGTTGAATGAATACAAATACTGTGAACAAACACTTTTTGACTCTTAAAGACTAATTGTTCCTATTCTGTTACACAAACATCATGCAGCAATCACACAAAGTGTGTTGTAGAGGGAGCACGCCAGAGTCCTCTGCAAGTATTCACAGCTTCACTAAACACCGCAGAGTCCTCTTTGGTGTGGAGATGGTGGTGTGGAGATGGTGGTGTGGAGATGGTGGTGTGGAGATGGTGGTGTGGAGATGGTGTGGAGATGGTGGTGTGGAGATGGTGGTGTGGAGATGGTGTGGAGATGGTGGTGTGGAGATGGTGGTGTGGAGATGGTGTTGTGGAGATGGTGATGTGGAGATGGTGGTGTGGAGATGGTGTGGAGATGGTGTGGAGATGGTGGTGTGGAGATGGTGGTGTGGAGATGGTGTGGAGATGGTGGTGTGGAGATGGTGGTGTGGAGATGGTGTGGAGATGGTGGTGTGGAGATGGTGGTGTGGAGATGGTGGTGTGGAGATGGTGTTGTGGAGATGGTGGTGTGGAGATGGTGATGTGGAGATGGTGTTGTGGAGATGGTGTGGAGATGGTGTGGAGATGGTGGTGTGGAGATGGTGGTGTGGAGATGGTGTGGAGATGGTGGTGTGGAGATGGTGTGGAGATGGTGGTGTGGAGATGGTGGTGTGGAGATGGTGTGGAGATGGTGGTGTGGAGATGGTGGTGTGGAGATGGTGATGTGGAGATGGAGTGGAGATGGTGGTGTGGAGATGGTGATGTGGAGATGGTGATGTGGAGATGGAGTGGAGATGGTGGTGTGGAGATGGTGATGTGGAGATGGTGTGGAGATGGTGGTGTGGAGATGGTGGTGTGGAGATGGTGTGGAGATGGTGGTGTGGAGATGGTGGTGTGGAGATGGTGTGGAGATGGTGGTGTGGAGATGGTGGTGTGGAGATGGTGGTGTGGAGATGGTATTGTGGAGATGGTGGTGTGGAGATGATGGTGTGGAGATGGTGGTGTGGAGATGGTGGTGTGGAGATGGTGGTGTGGAGATGGTGGTGTGGAGATGGTGATGTGGAGATGGTGGTGTGGAGATGGTGGTGTGGAGATGGTGGTGTGGAGATGGTGATGTGGAGATGATGGTGTGGAGATGATGGTGTGGAGATGGTGGTGTGGAGATGGTGGTGTGGAGATGGTGTGGAGATGGTGGTGTGGAGATGGTGTGGAGATGGTGGTGTGGAGATGGTGGTGTGGAGATGGTGATGTGGAGATGATGGTGTGGAGATGATGGTGTGGAGATGGTGGTGTGGAGATGGTGGTGTGGAGATGGTGGTGTGGAGATGGTGATGTGGAGATGGTGATGTGGAGATGGTGTGGAGATGGTGGTGTGGAGATGGTGGTGTGGAGATGGTGGTGTGGAGATGGTGGTGTGGAGATGGTGGTGTGGAGATGGTGTGGAGATGGTGTGGAGATGGTGGTGTGGAGATGGTGTGGAGATGGTGGTGTGGAGATGGTGGTGTGGAGATGGTGTGGAGATGGTGTTGTGGAGATGGTGGTGTGGAGATGGTGGTGTGGAGATGATGGTGTGGAGATGGTGTGGAGATGGTGGTGTGGAGATGGTGGTGTGGAGATGGTGTTGTGGAGATGGTGGTGTGGAGATGGTGTGGAGATGGTGTTGTGGAGATGGTGGTGTGGAGATGGTGTTGTGGAGATGGTGGTGTGGAGATGGTGGTGTGGAGATGGTGGTGTGGAGATGGTGTTGTGGAGATGGTGTGGAGATGGTGGTGTGGAGATGGTGGTGTGGAGATGGTGTTGTGGAGATGGTGGTGTGGAGATGGTGGTGTGGAGATGGTGTTGTGGAGATGGTGGTGTGGAGATGGTGTTGTGGAGATGGTGGTGTGGAGATGGTGTGGAGATGGTGGTGTGGAGATGGTGGTGTGGAGATGGTGTTGTGGAGATGGTGGTGTGGAGATGGTGGTGTGGAGATGGTGTTGTGGAGATGGTGGTGTGGAGATGGTGTTGTGGAGATGGTGGTGTGGAGATGGTGTGGAGATGGTGGTGTGGAGATGGTGGTGTGGAGATGGTGTTGTGGAGATGGTGGTGTGGAGATGGTGGTGTGGAGATGGTGTTGTGGAGATGGTGGTGTGGAGATGGTGTGGAGATGGTGGTGTGGAGATGGTGATGTGGAGATGGTGGTGTGGAGATGGTGGTGTGGAGATGGTGTGGAGATGGTGGTGTGGAGATGGTGTTGTGGAGATGATGGTGTGGAGATGGTGGTGTGGAGATGGTGGTGTGGAGATGGTGGTGTGGAGATGGTGGTGTGGAGATGGTGTGGAGATGGTGTTGTGGAGATGGTGGTGTGGAGATGGTGTTGTGGAGATGGTGGTGTGGAGATGGTGTGGAGATGGTGGTGTGGAGATGGTGGTGTGGAGATGGTGTTGTGGAGATGGTGTGGAGATGGTGGTGTGGAGATGGTGGTGTGGAGATGGTGTTGTGGAGATGGTGGTGTGGAGATGGTGGTGTGGAGATGGTGTTGTGGAGATGGTGGTGTGGAGATGGTGTGGAGATGGTGGTGTGGAGATGGTGGTGTGGAGATGGTGTTGTGGAGATGGTGGTGTGGAGATGGTGGTGTGGAGATGGTGTTGTGGAGATGGTGGTGTGGAGATGGTGTGGAGATGGTGGTGTGGAGATGGTGATGTGGAGATGGTGGTGTGGAGATGGTGGTGTGGAGATGGTGTGGAGATGGTGGTGTGGAGATGGTGGTGTGGAGATGGTGATGTGGAGATGATGGTGTGGAGATGATGGTGTGGAGATGGTGGTGTGGAGATGGTGGTGTGGAGATGGTGGTGTGGAGATGGTGATGTGGAGATGGTGATGTGGAGATGGTGTGGAGATGGTGGTGTGGAGATGGTGGTGTGGAGATGGTGGTGTGGAGATGGTGGTGTGGAGATGGTGGTGTGGAGATGGTGTGGAGATGGTGTGGAGATGGTGGTGTGGAGATGGTGTGGAGATGGTGGTGTGGAGATGGTGGTGTGGAGATGGTGTGGAGATGGTGTTGTGGAGATGGTGGTGTGGAGATGGTGGTGTGGAGATGATGGTGTGGAGATGGTGTGGAGATGGTGGTGTGGAGATGGTGGTGTGGAGATGGTGTTGTGGAGATGGTGGTGTGGAGATGGTGTGGAGATGGTGTTGTGGAGATGGTGGTGTGGAGATGGTGTTGTGGAGATGGTGGTGTGGAGATGGTGGTGTGGAGATGGTGGTGTGGAGATGGTGTTGTGGAGATGGTGTGGAGATGGTGGTGTGGAGATGGTGGTGTGGAGATGGTGTTGTGGAGATGGTGGTGTGGAGATGGTGGTGTGGAGATGGTGTTGTGGAGATGGTGGTGTGGAGATGGTGTTGTGGAGATGGTGGTGTGGAGATGGTGTGGAGATGGTGGTGTGGAGATGGTGGTGTGGAGATGGTGTTGTGGAGATGGTGGTGTGGAGATGGTGTTGTGGAGATGGTGGTGTGGAGATGGTGTTGTGGAGATGGTGGTGTGGAGATGGTGTGGAGATGGTGGTGTGGAGATGGTGGTGTGGAGATGGTGTTGTGGAGATGGTGGTGTGGAGATGGTGGTGTGGAGATGGTGTTGTGGAGATGGTGGTGTGGAGATGGTGTGGAGATGGTGGTGTGGAGATGGTGATGTGGAGATGGTGGTGTGGAGATGGTGGTGTGGAGATGGTGTGGAGATGGTGGTGTGGAGATGGTGTTGTGGAGATGATGGTGTGGAGATGGTGGTGTGGAGATGGTGGTGTGGAGATGGTGGTGTGGAGATGGTGGTGTGGAGATGGTGTGGAGATGGTGTTGTGGAGATGGTGGTGTGGAGATGGTGTTGTGGAGATGGTGGTGTGGAGATGGTGTGGAGATGGTGGTGTGGAGATGGTGGTGTGGAGATGGTGTTGTGGAGATGGTGTGGAGATGGTGGTGTGGAGATGGTGGTGTGGAGATGGTGTTGTGGAGATGGTGGTGTGGAGATGGTGGTGTGGAGATGGTGTTGTGGAGATGGTGGTGTGGAGATGGTGTGGAGATGGTGGTGTGGAAATGGTGGTGTGGAGATGGTGTTGTGGAGATGGTGGTGTGGAGATGGTGGTGTGGAGATGGTGTTGTGGAGATGGTGGTGTGGAGATGGTGTGGAGATGGTGGTGTGGAGATGGTGATGTGGAGATGGTGGTGTGGAGATGGTGGTGTGGAGATGGTGTGGAGATGGTGGTGTGGAGATGGTGGTGTGGAGATGGTGTTGTGGAGATGATGGTGTGGAGATGGTGGTGTGGAGATGGTGGTGTGGAGATGGTGTGGAGATGGTGTTGTGGAGATGGTGGTGTGGAGATGGTGGTGTGGAGATGGTGTTGTGGAGATGGTGGTGTGGAGATGGTGTGGAGATGGTGGTGTGGAGATGGTGGTGTGGAGATGGTGTTGTGGAGATGGTGGTGTGGAGATGGTGGTGTGGAGATGGTGGTGTGGAGATGGTGTGGAGATGGTGATGTGGAGATGGTGGTGTGGAGATGGTGGTGTGGAGATGGTGTGGAGATGGTGGTGTGGAGATGGTGGTGTGGAGATGGTGGGGAGATGGTGGTGTGGAGATGGTGTGGAGATGGTGTGGAGATGGTGGTGTGGAGATGGTGGTGTGGAGATGGTGGTGTGGAGATGGTGGGGAGATGGTGGTGTGGAGATGGTGTGGAGATGGTGTGGAGATGGTGGTGTGGAGATGGTGGTGTGGTGTCCAGTTCACCAGTGAGGTGAACTGGATCTGATTCAGGAGTCAGTGTGTCTCTGCTGCCCTCTGCTGGTCTCACTTTAAAGCTTCATGTTGAAACGGGACCAGATGAACTTCATCACGACTAAACAGAACTAATACAGAGCTGCAGCCACGAGCCACCAATGTGGATTATTATTGATTTATTGGAAATAAATACACACTTGCTGTCACATGAACACAGAACTAGTCATTTCATTCTTTCACTTGACAGATTCAGGTATTATTATTCATCTTTTATTCATTTAAAGAGGTTTGAAATGTTAAAGCTGCACAAATAACTCTCACTGTATATGTCTTTCTGTCTCTATGTCTCTCTCTATATATATATATATATATATATCTGTCTCTATTTATATCTATGTCTCTCTCTCTATCTGTCTGTCCAAACTATAATACTTTATGATTTTGTATTAATTCATTCTGAGAAACGTTCGAGTTCCAGAGGACTCAAAAACACAAACACAAGCTACTTTTAAACACTGAATGAATATTAAATCAACTAATCAATAAATCAAAACTATCAATAACAGCAGAGATGGTTTTATTCCTGCTCACATAGAATGGAAGTAAATGGGTAAATATTCACCAACGTTAATGTGTGACTGTCCCTTTAAACCCGAAGATGTTCTGTGAATACAACTGGTGACGTCTCACTCGGATATTAAAACTGGAAAAACCGGTCCAGCAGATATCATTTTATCTTCAAAGACATTTATTCAGGTTATACATCATCGTATCTGTTTTAAGTTCAACATGAAAATGAAGACAAAAACAGATTTCAGACGATAAAAATACACGTGAACATGTAAACTATTATATCCTTGGATTCATCGATCGATAACAGAAGGACGGAATCAAACCGAACAATCAGATTGTCTAAATCTTCGAAGTCTTTTATTCTCTTTTTGGTGACATTTTTGTTTATTTCATTAAACAAGATAAACTCCAGCAAACATTCTTCTTCTTCATCATCATCATCATCATCATCATCAACACCTAGATTATATTTGTTTAGTGCATTATTATATTTGTTCAGTGCAACATGTTTTTATGGCTTCATCTTCAAACATGTGACAGTGCAGCCTGCAGGCAAACAGCAGGGACAAAATACCCCAAACCCTCAAACTGAAGAGACTCCTATTCAACTAAAATAAACATAAATCACAATAAAAATAAAGATAACTCAACTCCACATTAATGTTTAGAACTTGGATTTAAGTAATAATAAACAGGATGATTGATTAGTTCAACAGGTAAAACAAAAACAGTCACATGACTCCAGCCACCATTTGTTGAAGGGTTTTTACCCAGAATGCCTCACAGCAGTGTGACTTTGTATACCTTCAAAATAAGAGCATCCAGTTGAAAACAAACCCACAACCCTGCTGACTCAGCTCTTTGGACGGATTCCAACTGACGACAGGAAGTTTAAACAAAGAAACCAAAATTCATCTCCACCGCTGAATAAAACATCTTGATATGAATATTTCCTTTGCATCTCATAAGTAATACGTAATGAAGATCAGCAGTGAACAGGAAGTGACATCACTGCTTCTTGTTGGCCTTGAGGAAGCGCTGCGACTTCTGTCTCGCCATGCGGTGCTGCTGCTGCGCCACCTGAGCGTCTGATATGGCCGCCTGCAGCTTCTGTAGAGAACCACGGTAACCAGGTGAAACATAAAGGTCTCACTGCACATGCTCAGTAGCGTTCAGTGCTCTGTGTGTTATTATTATTCATATTAATAACTTACCTGAGCAGTGTTTGTGTCTCTGAGCTGAACGTTCCTCACAGACTCCTGACCGTCTCTCTTTGGCAACTTCAACATCTGCTGCTCCTGAAACAGGGAGACAGACAGTGAGACAGTCAGACAGTCAGACAGTCAGACAGACAGTGAGACAGTCAGACAGTGAGACAGTCAGACAGTGAGACAGACAGTGAGACAGTCAGTCAGACAGTGAGACAGACAGACAGTCAGACAGTGAGACAGTCAGTCAGACAGTGAGACAGACAGTGAGACAGTCAGTCAGACAGTGAGACAGACAGTCAGACAGACAGTCAGACAGTCAGACAGACAGTGAGACAGTCAGACAGACAGACAGTCAGACAGTGAGACAGTCAGACAGTGAGACAGACAGTGAGACAGACAGTGAGACAGACAGTGAGACAGTCAGACAGTGAGACAGACAGTGAGACAGACAGTGAGACAGTCAGACAGTCAGACAGTGAGACAGTCAGACAGACAGTGAGACAGACAGTGAGATAGACAGTGAGACAGATGGTGAGACAGACAGACAGTGAGACAGACAGACAGACAAACAGACAGTGAGTCAGTCAGACAGTCAGACAGTGAGACAGTCAGTCAGACAGTGAGACAGACAGTGAGACAGACAGTCAGACAGTGAGACAGTCAGTCAGACAGTGAGACAGACAGTGAGACAGTCAGACAGTGAGACAGACAGTCAGACAGTCAGACAGTGAGACAGTGAGACAGACAGACAGTGAGACAGACAGACAGACAGACAGACAGACAGTGAGACAGTCAGACAGTGAGACAGACAGACAGTGAGACAGACAGACAGTGAGACAGTGAGACAGACAGACAGACAGACAGTGAGACAGACAGTGAGACAGTGAGACAGACAGACAGTCAGACAGTGAGACAGTCAGACAGTGAGACAGTCAGACAGACAGTGAGACAGACAGTGAGACAGACAGTGAGATAGACAGTGAGACAGATGGTGAGACAGACAGACAGTGAGACAGACAGACAGACAAACAGACAGTGAGACAGTCAGACAGTGAGACAGTCAGACAGACAGTGAGACAGACAGTGAGACAGACAGTGAGACAGACAGTCAGACAGTGAGACAGTCAGTCAGTGAGATAGACAGTGATAGACAGTGAGACAGACAGACAGTGAGACAGTCAGACAGTGAGACAGACAGTCAGACAGTCAGACAGTGAGACAGTCAGACAGTGAGACAGTGAGACAGACAGACAGTGAGACAGAGAGACAGACAGACAGACAGACAGCAGACAGTGAGACAGTCAGACAGACAGACAGTCAGACAGTCAGACAGACAGTGAGACAGTCAGACAGTGAGACAGACAGACAGTGAGACAGACAGACAGTGAGACAGACAGACAGTGAGACAGACAGACAGTGAGACAGAGAGACAGACAGACAGTGAGACAGACAGACAGTGAGACAGAGAGACAGACAGACAGACAGACAGACAGACAGTGAGACAGACAGACAGACAGACAGACAGACAGAGGGACAGACAGACAGTGAGACAGAGAGACAGACAGACAGAGGGACGGACGGACGGACGGTACCTTGCAGTAGATCTTCAGCTCTGATCCCGTCACAGCTGGAGGTCGGTAGAAGTTCTCAAACAAACACTCCCACTCTCTGTTGAAGTGACCCACGAAGTCGATCTCCTTCAAGCACAAAACCCTCCTACACAACAACAACAACAACAAACAATGAACAACAGCGTAGAACAACAACACACAGAGTCTTTGTGAGGATGTGGACCTGTTGGTGACGATGATGTTGGTCTTTCGGTGTCCGGGATACGGACAGTGGTCTCTGAACACTTCCCCCTCCAGCTGTTTGATCTGTGAGCGCTGCAGAGACAAACAGACGTGAGTCCACTGAGTAAGAGAGGACACGTCTGTCTCTCTGTCTCACGTTGGAAATAAAACCAGTTTGAACACCAAAGAGAGTGAAAGTGTGAAGAAGGAAGTCGTTTTATTAACAGACATTGAAGCTCAACACAAAGCAGAGTTCATGCAGTTCAGACTGACTGATACAAAGAACACGTCATCACAAAGACAGAAATATTACATGTCATATATATTTATATGGACAAGTTTAGAATGAATGCATAATGTGATGCTACGTTTTACAAAAATATTGAGAAGATCTACTGAGATAAAACAATCACACCTTTCATAGCAAAATCATTTCTTATTTTGGACAATTAAATTATGAATAGTTATAAACAAAAGACTATTATACAAACTGTTATTTCTATTTATAATGGTCATGAACAGAAATTAAAGAAACTACTTCAATATTTCAGAAATAAAAAGCACAATTGTTTATTCTAGGAAAAAAAAGTACAAAAAATAAACAAACAGAGCTGAGAGTACAAATGTTTGAGGTATGATATATACATATATTTATATATATATAAATATATACATATATATATATGTATATAAATATATATATATACATATAAATATATATATATTTATATATATTTATATACAAATAAATATAGATATAAATATATCTATATTTATTTATATTTATATACAAATAAATATATATAGTTATAGGTAAATAAATATATATATGTATATGTATATATTAATATATATATATATAAATATATATATATTTATATACAAATAAATATATGTATTTATATGTATATATTAATATATATAAATATATATATATATTTATATATATACAAATATATATATATATTAATGTATATTAATATAGATATAAATATATACATATTTATATGTATACATATATACATATTTATATGTATAAATATATATATATATAAATATATATATATTTATATAGATATATATTTATAAATATATATATATACATATAAATATATATATATTTATATATATTTATATACAAATAAATATAGATATAAATATATCTATATTTATTTATATTTATATACAAATAAATATATATAGTTATAGGTAAATAAATATATATATTTATATGTATATATTAATATATATATATATAAATATATATATATTTATATACAAATAAATATATGTATTTATATGTATATATTAATATATATAAATATATATATATATTTATATATATACAAATATATATATATATTAATGTATATTAATATAGATATAAATATATACATATTTATATGTATAAATATATATATATATAAATATATATATATTTATATAGATATATATTTATAAATATATATATATATATTTATATATATATATAAATATATATATATATATTAATATAGATATTAATATATATTCATATAGATATAAATATATACATATTTATATATATATATAAATATATATATATATAAATATATATATATATAAAGGTTTGTGCATGCATGATGCTGAATGATCAGCACAATATGTATAGATTAATGTGTAATTACTAATATGAGTAGATTATAATTACAGGATGAATCTTTGAACCTTTCGGAGCCTGAATGAATTTAGTTTATAGTCTATAACAGCACTTGAATGATAAAGTTGATCCACTCAAACCCTGTTTATTCCTCATCAGGCTGCATGTGACACAAACACAAGAAGAAGAAACGGAAGAAGAATAAACTAATTAAAGGCAGAAATAAGAAAAATCTAAGAAGATACATTCTTAGTTTTAAAGGGCATGCTCTGCAGAAACGGACCTTATTGTTAAAATGCATTATTTTTATTATAATGTTATCATGGTTTTTAATCACAAACTCACTCTTAAAGGGAAACACGCACCAACCGTGTCGTGACACTCTGACCCTGACGACGGTCCTGTATCCTGATTACTGAACCACAAGTACTACACCACAAGTACTATACCACAACCTGACGACTTAACCCCAGCTACTGTAACCTGACCACTGTACCCAGACCTGATTACTGCACACTAATTACTGTGCCCCAACCGCCAACATACCCTGAATACTGTTCCCTAACCAGACTACTCTACCCCAACTACTCTACTCCAAATGACTGTCCCCCGACTACTCTACTCCAACTACTCTACCCCAACTACTCTACTCCAAATTACTGTACCCCGACTACTCTACTCCAACTACTCTACCCCAACTACTCTACTCCAAATTACTGTACTCCAACTACTCTACTCCAAATTACTGTACCCCGACTACTCTACCCCAACTACTCAACTCCAAATGACTGTACCCCAACTACTGTACCCCAACTACTCAACTCCAAATTACTGTACCCCAACTACTCTACCCCAACTACTCTACCCCAACTACTCTACCCCAACTACTGTACTCCAACTACTCAACTCCAAATTACTGTACCCCAACTACTGTACCCCAGACTACTGTACCCCAACTACTCTACCCCAACTACTCTACCCCAACTACTCTACTCCAACTACTCTACTCCAACTACTGTACCCCAGACTACTCTACCCCAACTACTCTACCCCAACTACTCTACCCCAACTACTCTACCCCAACTACTGTACCCCAACTACTCTATCCCAACTACTGTACCCCAGACTACTGTACCCCAACTACTCTACCCCAACTACTCTACCCCAACTACTCTACCCCAACTACTCTACCCCAACTACTCTACCCCAACTACTCTACCCCAACTACTCTACCCCAACTACTGTACTCCACCTGACTGACGCACAGAGTGAGAGATCGTAGCTGTTTCTTCTCAGGAAGTGACATCACGGTGTTATAGAAACAGAGTAAAAGAGGGAAAGTGATCAAACCTGAAAAAGGTCGAAACCCTGCGACTCCGTGACGTCGTACGGTCGGATGATCCCGTCTTCCCTGATCAGACGCACCGGACGCAGTTTGGTCACTTCCTCTGTCGACTCCGCCACTCTGACATCACACACACACAGTTTACAGTTGAGTCACATTAAAGTACAAATCTATCATAAGAAAATATTGATCATATCATTGTCTGAAACAGACACTAAACATATTGAGAACAAATCAGAAAAAGTTTATATCTTTCACTCTGAGTGACACATTTCAGTTTAAAAAGAAGCTCCTCAGAGTTCAGCAGCTGATTTGTCATCAATCATTGTAAATAAATCAAAGCAAAGCAGGTTTCACGTTCAGTGCACACGATGCCGTTAGCTTCCGTCTCACCTTTCATAACCTCTACGGGGACAGCATGAAACGGTAACGATCAACAGGTTATCAAGAACTCAAGGAGGTCACGTGACGGGGGGGGGGGGGGATGATCACTGAGGCAGCTGGGAAATGTTTTAGGGACAGAAGCAGGTTGTCCAGGCAACAACTGATTTACTAAAATATGAATGTTTTATCTCAAATGATCCATGAGATCAAGTTTAGTTGTTGCTGACATGATTATGTCACAGCTGTAATATTATATTGCAGAATGACTAAGGAAGTATTTACAGTAATAATATTTTATATGTGAATAATATTTATTTATTTGTACCGCCAACAATTTACGAGTGTATACAACTTTACACTTATGTATCTGTGTTTGAATGTATTTACAAGTATCATACTATATATTCAATTGTGTTAACTAATATATATATTTGCATGTATTTACACATCTGAACACGTTTACACGAATGTACAAGTGCTCATTAGTATTTCTAAATATTTACTACAATATAGATGTACTTACAAATGTAGTAGTATTGACTAGTATTTACTCTTATTTACACATTTTCAGGAGTATTGACTGCTATTTACATGTTCTTACAGTATTTTGTTATTCTATTTCTACTTAAAATATTTACTAATATTACAGAACTCTACAAGTACACTACAAATTAAACCTGCATGTGTTCACTAGTATTTCATATATTTACTTGTATTTACAAGTACTTGGATGCATTTATTAAATGTACTTGCATGTATGTAGTAGCATTTACACAAAGCATATTTTTGGTAGTCAAAAGATGTAAAAGTACTCTGATGCAGCTTTAAGCTAATCTCTGTGAGTTCCACAACAAACAAACAAACAAACTGCAGCTGTTATTATTTCCCTGAGTCATCGTGTTTACCAGAAAGTTTCCAAACTCAGGCCGAACCATGTGATCATTCAGTCAGCCCATCCCTGAGGAGAGACCAGGTCCCGTTCCTCGTAGTGGTTCACTAAGACCATCAAATGTCCTTTAGCAGCCTAAATGAAGGAGATGATTGAAGTCAGGCTGTCTCGGTTTCTCCGAGGCTGATCCTCTCAAACAGTCTCGTTAATGCGACCCAGACGATCAGGATCAGGATGATTGCGCGTGCCCGTCCTACTTCTAAAGGGGGAAGCGTGGATCACCCAAACCATGATGTTCTAACAGTCCAATGTGAAATAAAGTCACAGAAAGAGCCTCTTTGTTCTCCGCTGACGAGCAGGAGATGATCATGAACGCATATGAGGAAGTCAAGACCGAAATCACAGCAAAATATAACAGCGGCACCGCTGAGAGGACCAGACAAGAAGCACGGCAACACATCAGACACGTTCAATGCGTCAGTGTTGGGAATGAAGCGGCTCATTTTAATGCCTCATCAGCCAACCAATCACATGACATGTCTTTATGTGCTGCTGGCAGTAGACTTCATGATGCATCATCCAATGAGATCTACAGCGACAATAATGATCTCAACTCTTCAGAATAACAATAAAAACAAGCCCAACGAGGATCCAATGACACTCATTAACATGAGGACATATGTGCTGTATGCCTCATGCATCATGTACTGTATGTGTGTGTGTACATGTGTGTGTAGATCACATGTAGAACTAGCAGTGTGAATGTGTGTGTGTGTGTTATTCATCATCAGACATTCAATCAACTGAAGCAGTGAAGATCAATAGTGTTTGATTCTCTGTGTTCTCATCATGATCCACCTTCATCATGTTCTACAGTAATGATGTGCTGCTGTACTAATAACACTCATATCATTATGAGTGCTTTAACCTCATGTATGCAACCAGCCATCAAGAGGACATGAGAGCAAGTACACACTAAGCACACACACATGACTCAGAATGCTGAGTCAGCACAATATGTGCCATGGTGACGTGATGAACACATCCGTAAGTTTATTAAGCGCCAAATCAACTGGACCAACAGCGCGGCATGCAGCGGCTTTCCCCATGTTCTCCGCATCGCCGACACTACAACAACGCAGCACTCGCACAACAGCTCAAGGCTGCATCCAGTCTGTGGGACAGGCAGTGTGGTGTTCAATGTCTGCTCCAGAAGCTCTGGAAAGAAATGATTCCTTGTGGGCAGAATGGACAGCGCTCGTATAGGAAGTCATCGTGATGTGATGACGGATCTTGGCGATGTGGAAGAAGTCTCTCCCTATAAAACGCTCATCTAACTAATATCCTCCTTCATCAGTGGATCTCTGAGGAAGGAGCTGCACATTAATGCAACAGAGGCTTCTTAGTTTGCTCCGCTGCTTTTAAGGATCACGTGTGTCTCACTTTACATGCATTTCATCAACTCCCGTATAACCCCCAGTATATGCGCAAGCGCATCAGACTACCGTATGTGACAGGAGCGGCCATGTTTTCCGGGGGAGTGGCAGCTTATCCAGCTCCCTTCAGTGAGCCTGCGCTGGAGCAGGTTCAAGCTTATGGATGTGTTGCCATGGTGATTTTGCCAAACTTGCTTCGTGGAACCGAAAAGCCTGACTTATGTCATCTTATCCTGAAAAGTATCCGGCTAACTCAGTTAGCCACGTACGAGGAACGGGGCCCTGGTGATGCTGGAATCATGTTTACATGAAAAATTGAGTGGACCTACACAGAGCAGGGTGTTATGGGTAAATCTCAGAGGAGCAGAAACGTCGCCTCATCATGTGAACCGTCCGTATAAACGCGTCCGTATAAACGCGTCCGTATAAACGCGTCCGTATAAACGCGTCCGTATAAACGCGTCCGTATAAACGCGTCCGTATAAACGCGTCCGTATAAACGCGTCCGTATAAGCGCGTCCGTATAAGCGCGTCCGTATAAGCGCGTCCGTATAAACGCGTCCGTATAAACGCGTCCGTATAAACGCGTCCGTATAAGCGCGTCCGTATAAGCGCGTCCGTATAAGCGCGTCCGTATAAACGCGTCCGTATAAACGCGTCAGTATAAACGCGTCCGTATAAGCGCGTCCGTATAAACGCGTCCGTATAAACGCGTCCGTATAAACGCGTCCGTATAAACGCGTCCGTATAAACGCGTCCGTATAAGCGCGTCCGTATAAGCGCGTCCGTATAAACGCGTCCGTATAAACGCGTCCGTATAAACGCGTCAGTATAAACGCGTCCGTATAAGCGCGTCCGTATAAACGCGTCCGTATAAACGCGTCAGTATAAGCGCGTCCGTATAAACGCGTCCGTATAAGCGCGTCAGTATAAGCGCGTCAGTATAAGCGCGTCCGTATAAGCGCGTCCGTATAAACGCGTCCGTATAAACGCGTCCGTATAAGCGCGTCCGTATAAGCGCGTCCGTATAAACGCGTCCGTATAAACGCGTCAGTATAAACGCGTCCGTATAAGCGCGTCCGTATAAGCGCGTCCGTATAAACGCGTCCGTATAAACGCGTCCGTATAAACGCGTCCGTATAAACGCGTCAGTATAAACGCGTCAGTATAAACGCGTCCGTATAAACGCGTCCGTATAAACGCGTCCGTATAAACGCGTCAGTATAAACGCGTCCGTATAAGCGCGTCCGTATAAACGCGTCCGTATAAGCGCGTCCGTATAAACGCGTCCGTATAAACGCGTCAGTATAAGCGCGTCCGTATAAGCGCGTCCGTATAAGCGCGTCCGTATAAACGCGTCCGTATA
Source organism: Melanostigma gelatinosum (assembly GCF_949748355.1). Classification (NCBI taxonomy): domain Eukaryota; kingdom Metazoa; phylum Chordata; class Actinopteri; order Perciformes; family Zoarcidae; genus Melanostigma; species Melanostigma gelatinosum. The sequence goes on from NC_136635.1 coordinate 33,022,656, forward strand.
AGCGCGTCCGTATAAGCGCGTCCGTATAAACGCGTCCGTATAAACGCGTCCGTATAAACGCGTCCGTATAAGCGCGTCCGTATAAGCGCGTCCGTATAAGCGCGTCCGTATAAACGCGTCCGTATAAACGCGTCCGTATAAACGCGTCCGTATAAACGCGTCAGTATAAACGCGTCAGTATAAACGCGTCAGTATAAACGCGTCAGTATAAACGCGTCCGTATAAACGCGTCAGTATAAACGCGTCCGTATAAACGCGTCCGTATAAACGCGTCAGTATAAACGCGTCCGTATAAACGCGTCAGTATAAACGCGTCCGTATAAGCGCGTCCGTATAAGCGCGTCCGTATAAGCGCGTCCGTATAAGCGCGTCCGTATAAACGCGTCCGTATAAACGCGTCCGTATAAACGCGTCAGTATAAACGCGTCCGTATAAGCGCGTCCGTATAAACGCGTCCGTATAAACGCGTCCGTATAAACGCGTCCGTATAAACGCGTCCGTATAAGCGCGTCCGTATAAGCGCGTCCGTATAAGCGCGTCCGTATAAACGCGTCCGTATAAACGCGTCAGTATAAACGCGTCCGTATAAGCGCGTCCGTATAAACGCGTCCGTATAAGCGCGTCAGTATAAGCGCGTCCGTATAAGCGCGTCCGTATAAACGCGTCCGTATAAACGCGTCAGTATAAACGCGTCCGTATAAGCGCGTCCGTATAAACGCGTCCGTATAAGCGCGTCCGTATAAGCGCGTCCGTATAAACGCGTCCGTATAAACGCGTCAGTATAAACGCGTCCGTATAAGCGCGTCCGTATAAGCGCGTCCGTATAAACGCGTCCGTATAAACGCGTCCGTATAAACGCGTCAGTATAAACGCGTCAGTATAAACGCGTCAGTATAAACGCGTCAGTATAAACGCGTCCGTATAAACGCGTCAGTATAAACGCGTCCGTATAAACGCGTCCGTATAAACGCGCCAGTATAAACGCGTCAGTATAAACGCGTCCGTATAAACGCGTCCGTATAAACGCGTCCGTATAAACGCGTCCGTATAAACGCGTCCGTATAAACGCGTCAGTATAAACGCGTCCGTATAAACGCGTCCGTATAAACGCGTCCGTATAAACGCGTCCGTATAAACGCGTCCGTATAAACGCGTCCGTATAAACGCGTCAGTATAAACGCGTCAGTATAAACGCGTCCTACTTCCTGCTCACGTTTCAGAATTCTTCGAGCCGGTGGACGTGACGGATATGTGAAGTTTTTGTGAACGTTAGGATTTAATTCAAGTGTCAGGTGACTCTCCTCAGGGGCGTGGCCTCTCGACTCACGATGCCGCAGCAAGCAGAGGAGGGGGTGGGGCTTCCAGATGGGGCGGGGCTCGGAGCAGTGTTAAGAGTGATGAGAGCATGAATCGGTTTCAGGACACGATGGATGAACTTTGTGTTTGTGACACGATGCAGAGACTTACCGTCTGTCTGCTGCAGGACGACAACAAACATGCAAGTATACTGCTGCACGCTGAAGCTCTTCTCCTTCAGCTCTCTCATCTCCTACTACAGTGAACTGGCCCTGAACCTCTCACACAATGACTGTAATTACTCTACAATGAGCAGTGGAGAAGGAGCTCAGCTTTAACGTGCTCAAGGTGAAATACTCACACAACAAAAAACCCACGAAAAAAAAAAGAACAAAACTCCGGGAAACAACGACACCAGACAGAAAACAAAAGCAGAACATGTGAAAATTAGTGAGCAGACAAGAAGAAGAAGAACAGCGGAGACAGCGAACACGTTGTGAAGACACAGACGACACAGGAAGTTCATTAAGTCACTTAAAGCATTGTGTGAAGCGCTGCGTACCTCTGGATGCCCTGGAAGGTGCTGCTGGCCATGTCCACGATGCCGCCCGTCGGCCGAGCCACCACGCCCACCAAACCTTTACCGATGCCCTTAAAGAAACCCGCCGCTCCCTCCTTCTTCGCTCCTACGGACACACAAAGTCACCAGCAGGTTCTACTGTGGTTCTACTGCAGGTCTGAACAGAATGTCTGCTATATATTACATATCTATATGTATTTATAAACCTGTGCTCTTGATTTATTTATATCAATATTTAATCATTATAATATGAAGTTACACCAAGCCTACGCTTACACTCACACATCTCCACACAATCACATGTTCTTTCTTTTGTTGTTGTTGATAATGTATTGTTATGTATTATATTATATCTTGTTAAAATCCTTTGTCATCAACATTATGTCGTAATATTTTGTGTTCTCGATAATATTGTGAAATTGTATGATTATATAGTGGAGGCTTCCTGCCTCTTTCTGCAGTTATCAAACATTTTATGTTTGATAACGTAGTTTTTAAAATTGTGCAAATTATTTATTTGTTTTCCTGATACTTTGATCAATAATGTTGTTTTTAAATCTTTTTTTACAAACACGTTAATTGTAAATCAACAAAATTGAACAGAAAAGTTATCATTATGTAATTATGTAATGAGTGAGAGAGATGCAACAACAAACGTTGCAGTCGAACCATCAACCGTCTTTTAACGCCGTTTTAAAGCCTTTAATTGTCATTATTATGTCAGAGTTAACTATAACTGCTCTGTAGATACATTGACTTGGCGTGATGATATCTAGATGTTTATGTATTTTATATATCTCAGTACTCACCCTCCACGGGTTTGGTGACGATGCCCGTCACTCCCCCCACGAGTCCCTGTGGAGACACAAAGTGTTACTGACCTCACATCAGCTGATAGACTGTTACTGGTGTCACTTTGAGTCTCTGAGGACCTTCAGCAGTCCTTTTCCTCCTTTAGCCAGACTCTCGCCGAAGTCTTTGGGCGGTCGGTTAATCTCCTCTCGTCGTTTCTGTTGGTACTCTTTGTCCATGGTGATGGCTGCCAGACTTTTACCCACCGAACCCGTGATCCTGGAAACCATACCTGCAGCGCCACCTGCAGGACAGCCGGAGGAGGAAGCGGTAAAAAGTTTATTTTTGAAAATGTAATGAAAAAACAGCGAAGTCATTCTTCCTCATGTCAGGTCAAAAGTTGGTGCCTACATTACCCACAAAGCACCTCTCCCTCTGACAGCTATGTGATAGATTGTGGTGTGCTACGCTAGTAGCAGCTAACGTAGCCTTCAAAGAAGATGAGCAGCATCTGCTTCTCTCGAACTCCACATCTCCACATTTATTCACTTTTTGAATTTGTTGTTTCCTTTGAAGTTTCCACAGCTCAATAAAAAGATTCAGTCCAAAGACATGAAGAAAAATGAAGAGACTCCTCTGTCACCACATGAACTAAACTCCAGACACATAACAGAAGATTCTGGTTTCTTACCAACTGTGTGACCCAACAGGCTGCGGACTCCGATCACCAAACCTTCAGCAAACTCCTCGGGACCCTGAACGGCTCCCTGAGGAACACACACAGCAGTCGGTTCATTAAAGCAGGTCTTTGCAGGTCCACCCAGCTCCTAGAAACCTCCAGTCCAGGTCCACTTTATCAACAATATTTATATTTAACCTGAAAGATATTCTACTTTGGACAGGACATGACTCATGAAGCAGATTCAGATGTATGCTTTAATGCCAAGGACCCTTTCTAGAGTCATAACTAAATGTTGCCATGCTTTCTGGATCGACTGGTTTGATTACAGTCAGATATGTTTCACATTTAGCTGCATAATAGTAAGAATGAGATAAGATGACTTCACATGTGGTCCTCTTGGTCCTGATCCAGCTGTGAAAACGTTCACCGGTCCACATGAAACAACAGAAGCTAGTTGACATGGTGACTACTCACAGGGCTAACAGCTAGCTTAGTCACATTAGCATCACCCAACATTTTGTTCAATAAAGAGTTCCTCAAGATGGAAAAACAACCATGTACTTCTGATTGAAGGTTTAAAAACTCATCTCTATGTTACAGTGCGTTGTGTTACCTGAAAAGGTTCGTAGAAGAAGGCCTCCACTCCCTCGGACAGACCTCGGATCAGTCCAAACGGGTTCCCCAGGACGTCCAGACCCAGAACCAGAACATACATCTGTTTCAGGAACTGCAGCCAGAAAACAACACCAATGGTCTTACGTCACAGTTTGACTCCTCTCATCGTTTAGACGATCTGACATTAGGTTCACTGATGAAAGATGGTTGAGACAAGCCGACACTTTCTGAAGACATCCGAGAAGAATCTTTAATCTTAAGATCAGCACGCTATACGAAAATGAGTTACAATCATTTTATAGCACATATATAAGCACTCATAAACATTCAAAACGCTTATAACAATTACAACATATTATAAAGCATTTTATAGTAACTTATGTGGTATTCACTGATATTTTTCTGAAAATGTATTATAATTCTAATAGTTGCAATACATTATATTGTTTTTATAATGCATTATAATGTGATTATAAGTGGACATTGTTTGCTTTAAGCGTATTGAAAAAATATTAAAACTATACAAGAACACACAAAACGCTGTAAAATAAGTTTATCTGTAATTAGATATTTGGTAAAAACAGGACACAGAGAAATAGAAACACCACGAAACAAGAACAAGATCCAACACAGGAGGATGAAGAAGTGAGGAAGATGTTACCTGTTCACTGTAGTGACGAACCACGGCCCACATCAGCTTGTCTCTGCGGTAAAACTGGTACTTCACCTGGAAGAAGGCCAGTCTGACAGCGAGGACGAGAAACAAACATCAAACAGGAGAAACAGAGACTGAACTCTGCTTTTACTTTGACAAATGATTCCTCTTCCTGTGGCCGCAGAGCTCAAAGAGGCATATCTGATGTTTAGGGTGACACCTGAGCAGTGTCTTTGTATGGCCCAGAATGCATCTCTTTACAACAAAAGAAGCAGGAAGTGTCTTACTTGAAGATGAGGTCATCGACATCCGTCAGGGTGGCTCCGATACTTTTCAGCAACAGGTTGAAAGACTGAAGGGCCGCCGTCTCCTGAGCCGAGTCCTCACCGCTGGAGCCCAGAGACATACTGAGATGGAGCTGAGATATGAAATATAACAAGAGACCAACTGAGATATGAAATACAACAACAAAGATATGAAATATAACAAGAGACCAACTGAGATATGAAATACAACAACAAAGATATGAAATATAACAAGAGACCAACTGAGATATGAAATACAACAACAAAGACATGAAATATAACAACAAAGATATGAAATATAACAAGAGACCGACTGAGATATGAAATACAACAACAAAGATATGAAATACAACAACAAAGATGTGAAATATAACAAGAGACCAACTGAGATATGAAATATAACAACAAAGATATGAAATATAACAAGAGACCGACTGAGATATGAAATACAACAACAAAGATATGAAATATAACAAGAGACCAACTGAGATATGAAATATAACAACAAAGATATGAAATATAACAACAAAGATGTGAAATATAACAAGAGACCGACTGAGATATGAAATACAACAACAAAGATATGAAATATAACAAGAGACCAACTGAGATATGAAATATAACAACAAAGATATGAAATACAACAACAAAGATATGAAATATAACAACAAAGATATGAAATATAACAAGAGACCGACTGAGATATGAAATATAACAACAAAGATATGAAATACAACAACAAAGATATGAAATATAACAACAAAGATGTGAAATATAACAAGAGACCGACTGAGATATGAAATACAACAACAAAGATATGAAATATAACAACAAAGATATGAAATATAACAACAAAGATGTGAAATATAACAAGAGACCGACTGAGATATGAAATACAACAACAAAGATATGAAATATAACAAGAGACCAACTGAGATATGAAATATAACAACAAAGATATGAAATACAACAACAAAGATATGAAATATAACAACAAAGATGTGAAATATAACAAGAGACCGACTGAGATATGAAATATAACAACAAAGATATGAAATACAACAACAAAGATATGAAATATAACAACAAAGATGTGAAATATAACAACAAAGATATGAAATATAACAACAAAGATATGAAATATAACAACAAAGATGTGAAATATAACAAGAGACCGACTGAGATATGAAATATAACAACAAAGATATGAAATACAACAACAAAGATATGAAATATAACAACAAAGATGTGAAATATAACAACAAAGATATGAAATACAACAACAAAGATATGAAATATAACAAGAGACCAACTGAGATATGAAATATAACAACAAAGATATGAAATATAACAACAAAGATATGAAATATAACAACAAAGATGTGAAATACAACAACAAAGATATGAAATATAACAAGAGACCAACTGAGATATGAAATATAACAACAAAGATATGAAATATAACAACAAAGATATGAAATATAACAACAAAGATGTGAAATATAACAAGAGACCGACTGAGATATGAAATATAACAACAAAGATATGAAATATAACAACAAAGATATGAAATACAACAACAAAGATATGAAATATAACAAGAGACCAACTGAGATATGAAATATAACAACAAAGATATGAAATATAACAACAAAGATATGAAATATAACAACAAAGATGTGAAATATAACAAGAGACCGACTGAGATATGAAATATAACAACAAAGATATGAACTATAACAAGAGACCAACTGAGATATGAAATATAACAACAAAGATATGAAATATAACAACAAAGATATGAAATATAACAAGAGACCGACTGAGATATGAAATACAACAACAAAGACATGAAATATAACAACAAAGATATGAAATATAACAAGAGACCGACTGAGATATGAAATATAACAACAAAGATATGAAATACAACAACAAAGATATGAAATATAACAAGAGACCAACTGAGATATGAAATATAACAACAAAGATATGAAATATAACAACAAAGATGTGAAATATAACAACAAAGATGTGAAATATAACAAGAGACCGACTGAGATATGAAATACAACAACAAAGATATGAAATATAACAAGAGACCAACTGAGATATGAAATATAACAACAAAGATATGAAATATAACAACAAAGATATGAAATATAACAAGAGACCGACTGAGATATGAAATATAACAACAAAGATATGAAATACAACAACAAAGATATGAAATATAACAAGAGACCAACTGAGATATGAAATACAACAACAAAGATATGAAATATAACAACAAAGATGTGAAATATAACAAGAGACCGACTGAGATATGAAATACAACAACAAAGATATGAAATACAACAACAAAGATATGAAATATAACAAGAGACCAACTGAGATATGAAATATAACAACAAAGATATGAAATATAACAAGAGAGACCAACTGAGATATGAAATATAACAACAAAGATATGAAATATAACAAGAGACCGACTGAGATATGAAATACAACAACAAAGATATGAAATACAACAACAAAGATATGAAATATAACAAGAGACCAACTGAGATATGAAATATAACAACAAAGATATGAAATATAACAAGAGAGACCAACTGAGATATGAAATATAACAACAAAGATATGAAATATAACAACAAAGATATGAAATACAACAATGAAGATATGAAATATAACAAGAGACCAACTGAGATATGAAATATAACAACAAAGATATGAAATATAACAACAAAGATATGAAATATAACAACAAAGATATGAAATATAACAAGAGAGACCAACTGAGATATGAAATATAACAACAAAGATATGAAATACAACAACGAAGATATGAAATATAACAAGAGACCAACTGAGATATGAAATATAACAACAAAGATATGAAATACAACAACAAAGATATGAAATATAACAACAAAGATATGAAATATAACAAGAGAGACCAACTGAGATATGAAATATAACAACAAAGATATGAAATATAACAACAAAGATATGAAATATAACAACAAAGATATGAAATATAACAAGAGAGACCAACTGCGATATGAAATATAACAACAAAGATATGAAATATAACAACAAAGATATGAAATGTAACAAGAGACCAACTGAGATATGAAATATAACAAAGATATGAAATATAACGAGAGACCAACTGAGATATGAAATACAACAAAAGAGATATGAAATATGACGTTGAATTTGGTGTCTGACTGATGAAAATAATGAAACCCATGTTGGAGACAGAGGACACAGTTTTCAGACTTCCAGAAGAAGTTTAAACCCTGAACTCACCTTGATGGGCGAGATGTGGAAATGTTCGAAGAAGCTGAGTCCTGACGCGTCGGTGAGCGACGCCTCCATCAGCTCCGCCTGCAGAAGCTGCAGATCTCTCTCCAGCAGCCGCGACTGAAACACAGACACCAGCTCAGACATCTTCACCACATTAACCTGAAGTGGGCCGTTTGTGTCAGGGAGTCGAACCATCAACCCGCTGCCCCGCTCTACCTTCTGTCTGTCGGCCTGGGGGTCTGCAGCAGGGGTGAACAGAGCCAAGGTGGCACCCAGGAAACCCTGATCGATCTTCACCGCCATCTCCTGAACCAGAGCCATGAAGTATCTGAAGTACACACCAACACGGTCAATACTGCATCACAGTTACAGGATTCAAATAGCGCCAGAGGTTATAAAGGTTCAGGAGAAAGAAGAACAGTGGTTGTTACTCACTTGAACTGCATGACGCTGCTGTGCTCATTGAACCTGGTGATGATGGACACGTCGATGAACGGCTTCGGCTCTGTGGAGGCGGAGCTCAGAGTTAAAGAGACTCGGCTCATCAACAGCAACAGAGATCCAACTCAATCACACGTTCACATCTCCCACAATTATTATAAACTCGTCTTTATGACACATTTTCATTCTTCAACTCTAAGGAAACTTTAAGGTGAGTTGAGCAGGTCGGTTTTGGTTTGTGAGGAGAAGAAGACGGAACCTTGACAGGTGAATGTTTCAAAGATGGAGGAAAACTAACCTGAGTCCAAGGCGATGGATTTCGGAGGAGGAACAGGATGGAAGACGATGGGGAAGATGGCACCCGGCAGCTGGTTATCCACCTGCAGACAGAACCCACACCGGTCATGAGTGTGTGTGTGTGTGTGTGTGTGTGTGTGTGTGTGTGTGTGTAGGTGTGTGTGTTTACCTGCAGCCAGTGCAGCTGGGCTCTCAGGCTGCGCTGGTGTGGCGACTGTTTGAACTCCACCTGGATCCCAGACAGGAAGTTCCTCCTCACGGGGCAGGAACACGGCTGACGCATCATCATGACGGCTGCGTTTAGGTTGACCTGAGGACCGGTGACATCACACGCTCTCACGCAGCTCATTGGACAAACGACTGGAAATCGAACTCTCATGTTTTAGACGATTAACGTGTGAGGCGACATGTTGGTGTGAGGAAAGGAATCGAGGAGGTACAACATCGGTAAATGAGAAAGACCCAGAGTTTATATTTAGTCTATGAGTGTTTATACTGAGTCTGTGTGTGTGTGTGTGTGCGTTGACCTCTGACCTCCAGGTTGGTCTCCAGTTTGACCCAGCCCACCTCCGTCTTCCCGCTCAGATGACTCTGGTAGGTTTTCTCCAACAGGTTGATGTTCTTCTGACTGAACGGCTTCCAGCGGTTCTTTGGCTTCATCTCCCAAACCACACCTGAGCTGTGGACGGTAAGGTAAATATATATTTATATACAAGTAAAGGTTTCATCGATAAGTAATAAAAGACTGAAACAGGTCAAAAGAAAACCACCTTTGTGACTTTAGGGCTCAACTTAATGTCTGACCCGCTAACCTCACCCGGTCCCCTCTGGTGATGCGTTTACCTGGTGATGCCGACATAAGCGATCTCCTGCCGGTTGGCGTTGTTGATCAGCGACAGTCCGAGGTTTTGCAGCGACACCTTCACTTCCTGTTGGAACTGCTCGAGCTCCTCGGCCTGCCGAGCCTTCGTCACCACGCCGACGTCCTCGGTGAACAGCAGCACCCGCTGGCGTCCATCCAAGAAGGAAACCCAATGTACCTGAGACATGCTGTCGTAGGAGAACTGACCCACATCGTCCTGTAGCAAAAAGACCAGACACACTCAAGCTTGATTTACTATCGCTGTGGGGACCTAACACCAGAAGCCCCGTTTGTGAGGACCCAAATTCTGGTCTTCAAAAATCGTGTCCACATAAACCATGCAAATGAGTTTAGTGACTGATTTGACTGGTAGCTCCCGTAAAAACAAATCCATATAACACATATAGAAATACTGCTTTTACCATGAGGTGATTGAACTAGTTATAACTGGTATTGCAGTGTGTACATTGTGTACATCTAAACCTGTAGTTTCTGTACAAGCTGAAAACACAACATCTGACATAAGAAAACTAAATAAATTGCTTTTTGCAAACTTTCAACCATCTTTCTCATTGGACAATGACATTTCATTGTCATGCAGAAAGGTTCAAAGTTCCACAAAATCATAAATAAGATGAATTTTTGTCAAACAAAGAATCCAAGATCAAGAATGAACCTTCATACTCCACATCGGACATGTTCATGGATCAAACAGCAGACAGAGCAACATGATTCTCCTATTTCTGGAAGGGATAGTCGTTTTTGTTGGATGGTTTGCTAACCCACATTTCTTTGCGTTTTAAAAAAACAACGAAATGAACCCCATAGTTTCAGACCTTCAGCAGGTCCAGCTCTCCAGAATTTTCCATGCAGCTCCAAATGAGCGTCCGGACGCCTGCCGGGTCGTCCCACGCAAACAGTCGAGCCTCGCCGGGTTTCAGCTCATGAACCATCGCTGAGCCGCTGAAAAAAAGAGAAAGAGAAGTTAGATTTCATTAAACTGTCAAAAAAGAAGAAGTTATAAGCCAATTTAAGCAAGTTGTGAATCAGTGCTTGTTGCTCAATATTTTGAAGGCAGCCTTAAAAAAAAAAAAATCAAATATAGGGGGCTTCTGTTGTCGTTGAGCAGGGGAAGGAGAAGAAAGAAAGAAAGAAGAAAAGAAGAAGAAACCATTTTTATTGTCATATACATTTTACACATTCACGAAATGTGACTTCTGCATTTGACCCATCCCTGTATACAGGGAGCAGTGGGCTGCCATTGATCGGCACCCGGGGGTTCAGTGTATTGCTTTGGCAGGTTGTGTTCGATTAAACGGACTTAATGTTGGCTAAATGTTGTTAACCTCTGACCTCTGCCTGTAGCTGATGGTGACCCAGGGTGTGTGGTTGAGCAGCAGGGCTGGAGCTGCTCCTTCATAGTAATCATTGAAGCTGATGATGGTGGAGAGATCAGAGATGTTGACGTCTACGATGATCCCACCGCACTGAAAACACACACACACACACACACACACTTAAAAACCCTGAAAATGCACGACGCTCTCAGAGTAAAATCAGCTCATGTGATTGGTCCAGACACCGACCACGTCGAGGCTCAGCATGGTGCCGTTGTCCTGCCGGTTAAAGAAGAAGAACTTGGAGGTGGATTCAGATCCGACCACACGGACGCACAACTTCCCCGAGCTGTTCTCCGGCCACAGAGGGAGGCACTGCAACATAACAACAACAACAGAATTACAACCACACAACAACCACTCCCTGCCGGCCTGATGCCGACCGTCTACGGGTCACAGACCTCGGTGGAGGAGATGTAGTGCCATCTGGTGGAGGTCTGGCTGGTGACTTCTCCCACCTCCAGCTCGTACGACGACTTGTTGACCAGAGTGTGGAACGGACTCATGGTGACGATCCTGGTGATGTTGAAGCTGCTCATCTGGATGCTAACGCCCACCTGGACACACAAAGTACAAAGCAAATACTGAGGTAGACGAGTGAAGGAGCTTTTATTAATCCAAGCTGTTTTCGATTCATTCTTGTTAACTTTATCAATTAATCAATTATCTGTTTGGTCCAAAAAACAAAGCGTGAACGGTACACAAAGAGTGAAAAACACATTCAAACCCAACTTGATTTATCAACACTAAATGTCTTGTTAAACTGGACTGACAGTCCAAAACCTCAAATAAATTGAGTTTAATATCAAAGAAGAATAAAACCAGAAAATATACACGTTTGTCATTTTTGTGTAAAAAATGACAAACTATTAAACAACCGACTAATCAGTTCATTGTTCAAACTCTAAATCATCTTCCTCTTGGCCTCATCTACTCTGATCTACTCTGATCTACTTTGATCTCTTCTACTCTACTCTAATCTACTCTGATCTACTCTCATCTACTCTGATCTCATCTACTCTACTCTGATCTACTCTACTCTGATCTACTCTACTCTGATCTACTCTACTCTGATCTACTCTGATCTGATCTCCTCTGATCTACTCTCCTCTGATCTACTCTACTCTGATCTCCTCTGATCTACTCTGATCTCCTCTGATCTACTCTGATCTACTCTGATCTCCTCTGATCTCCTCTGATCTACTCTGATCTACTCTGATCTGATCTACTCTACTCTACTCTACTCTGATCTGATCTACTCTGATCTACTCTGATCTACTCTACTCTACTCTACTCTACTCTACTCTGATCTGATCTCATCTACTCTGATCTGATCTACTCTACTCTGATCTACTCTGATCTACTCTGATCTGATCTCATCTACTCTGATCTACTCTGATCTACTCTGATCTACTCTACTCTGATCTACTCTAATCTACTCTGATCTACTCTGATCTTTATTCTGAGCACCACCAACAACCTGCAGATGAAGACTGTGTGAAATGGTCAAAAGCTCCATCACAAGTGAACCTTGAGTTGGGATTGTTTCATCTGATTTGACTAACCTGGTTCTAATCTGAATCTAACCTAATTTCCAAACACATCTCTACATCAGGAACTAAAAACAAACGGCTGTTAGTTCAGTTGCACGAAACGAGTCAAATGGGAGACGCTGATCGAGCCTTTTCTTAGTTACCAGGAAGTCCATGTTGTTGGCGGGACAGCGAACGCAGCCGTAACTTCCCACCGTGTCCAGAGAGAAACCGTCCGACCAGGAGCTGGTGGAGACGCACAGCTGGAGCTGCAACAAAACAGCAGCAGCACGTTAACCTCAGCGTTATCTAAATCATTGGCTAGAGGAAAGGTCCGAGGAACGTTAAAATCTAAAGCGTTCATCCTCTGGAGAGCAGGAAAGTGCGTAAGCTGATGACGGTCATCCTCATATATCTAGACCTCCTCAGGCTCCATCCTCATATATCTAGACCTCCTCAGGCTCCATCCTCATATCTAGACCTCCTCAGGCTCCATGCCGGGACTCGGTCTTCCTCACCTTGCTCTTGCTGAAGAGGTTCTTCTTCCTGAAGGAGAACAGGATGATGTCGCGGTAGTCTGCGGGGTGCTTGACGCTGACGTCCTCGGCTCGGTACCGCAGCACTCGAGACGTCTTGTTGATGATCCAATACGGGCTGAAGAGCGACAGCACGAGGCGGCTCGCCGTCCTCGTCGCGTGAACGCTCACGTCCACCGTTGCGTCGGGGTCCGAGTCGCAGACGAGACACGTGGCCAAGAACTCGGGCATTTCCTGCTGGATGCGCACGTGGCCGTGCCAGTCCCGGCCCTGATACCTCATCAGCACCAACGACATGATCTCCCCCGAGACGCGAGCGTTCAGGAGGTCCGACGTGCTGCCTTCCTGAAGCTCATAGGAGTCTGCTGAGCTCTGGGGAGGAGAGACCACATCAGACCAGACCACATCAGATTAGACCACATCAAACCACATCAGATCACATCAGACCAGACCACATCAGATCACATCAGACCACATCAGATTAGACCACATCAGACCACATCAGATCACATCAGACCAGACCACATCAGATCACATCAGACCACATCAGATTAGACCACATCAGACCACATCATATTAGACCACATCAGACCAGACCACATCAGACCAGACCACATCAGACCACATCAGATTAGACCACATCAGACCAGACCACATCAGATTAGACCACATCAGATTAGACCACATTAGATTAGACTAAATCAGACCACATCAGATTAGACCACATCAGACCACATCAGATTAGACCACATCAGACCACATCAGATTGGACCACATCAGATCACATCAGATTAGACCACATCAGACCAGACCACATCAGATTAGACCACATCAGACCACATCAGATCACATCAGATTAGACCACATCAGACCACATCATATTAGACCACATCAGACCAGACCACATCAGACCAGACCACATCAGACCACATCAGATTAGACCACATCAGACCAGACCACATCAGATTAGACCACATCAGACCACATCAGATTAGACCACATTAGATTAGACTAAATCAGACCACATCAGATTAGACCACATCAGACCACATCAGATTAGACCACATTAGATTAGACTAAATCAGACCACATCAGATTAGACCACATCAGACCACATCAGATTAGACCACATCAGACCACATCAGATTGGACCACATCAGACCACATCAGATTGGACCACATCAGACCACATCAGATCACATCAGATTAGACCACATCAGACCACATCAGATTAGACCACATCAGACCACATCAGATCACATCAGATTAGACCACATCAGACCACATCAGATTAGACCACATCAGATTAGACCACATCAGATTAGACCACATCAGATCACATCAGACCAGACCACATCAGACCACATCAGATTAGACCACATCAGACCACATCATATTAGACCACATCAGACCAGACCACATCAGATTAGACCACATCAGACCAGACCACATCAAATTAGACCACATCAGACCAGACCACATCAGACCACATCAGATTAGACCACATCATACCACATCATATTAGACCACATCAGACCAGACCACATCAGATTAGACCACATCAGATTAGACCACATCAGATTAGACCACATTAGATTAGACTAAATCAGACCACATCAGATTAGACCACATCAGATTAGACCACATCAGACCACATCAGATTAGATGACTGAATTAGATACATGTTTGTGGTTCCAAACTGGTCCAATCCTAATCGACATGGTCCTGATCAAATCTAGATCCTCGCGTCTAGATTTCTGACTTGGTGGGAGCTGCTGTACCTCCATCATGTAGCGGACGGTGTAGGGCAGCAGGTTGCGCAGCGTGGCCACCGGGTGGAGGTGGATGATGTAGGCCGGGTCCCAGTCCTCCTCCCCGTGGCTGCTGATGTGTCGCAGGTCGTCGGGGACGGCCAGCGTGCCGACCATCAGCGGCAGCAGGCCGATGCCGGTCGCCGGACACTGCAGCAGCGAACGCACCTCCGAGCTGCGGTGCACCTGCTCCTTCCACGACACGCAGGTGGTCGACGGACCGTACTGAGCGTCCAGACGACCCGCCGGACGCACAAACAGCTGACATCTGGAGGGGAAGGATCAAACTACACCGTCAGCATCTCCAACACCTACAAAAACCAGAGACCGGCACCAAAACCTCTGCTGACAAGCAGAACTATATGGAAGTGAATCTTCCTGAATAAAAACCAAAACATTTGAGGAACCAGGAGTCGATTTTGAACATTCCCTGTTTGTGTTTTCACCACATCTGAAGAACCGTGAAGAGAAGAGAAAACAACGGCAGCACATTTCCAGAGCAGAAGTGCTCGAGTCGCCATCCAATCGTCAATAATTCTCTCAGTAATCTCAAAGTGTTTTTATACCAAATCACTCCATGACTCCAGCTGTTGTCTTCCTTTAAGCTCTTAGAGTCTTATGGGGTATTTTGGAGGGATTCTTGATCATTTTCATTGATTCTTGAGTGGATAAACATGATTATATTTAGCACCAAATACGAGTAATAAATGATATCAACCCCAAAATTGCTGCAACAGCTTATGAGACATAAATGATGTGTTAATGCAATCATATACTTCTCCCATAATGTTCGAAGCCCTTTTAGACTTTCACAGTTCATTCATTAATGAAACTGATCTTCAGGTTCTTAGCTTTCAGTCCCCGACAAAGACTAAAACGGGGCTCCAAGCTCTAAAGACCGGACCTTTTCCTTTCATTCTCTCATCTTTAAAAAGAACTAACTGGAAGTTCAGATGAAGCCGCTGCATGCTGAGAACTCTGCGTGTTCCCTCGAGCCCCTCAGCAAGGCACTGTGCCGCTACCTGTATGTTTCCAGGGCGATGTGGAACTCCCTCTCAGGCTCGGCCTGCCCGACGCTCTGCAGGCTCCTGGATGTCGGGCAGTACTTCAGGATGGTGAACGGCACCGAGAAGTGATTCTTTATCTGAAAACAAAGAACATCAATGCTGTCGGTTCTTCAAGCAGGTCCAGACTGTGGTGAAGTTCTTCCAACGGTGTGCGATTCAGACCTGCAGCGGCGAGCGGACAGTGATGACCTTGTTGCCCTCGGCGGCGTCGATCTGCAGCAGAACAGCAACCGCCTCCTGCAGCATCGGACCACGGACGTTGTAGAGACGACGACCCGGTTTGTCCACAGCGATGTTGGAGATCTCGCTGTATCCGGAGGGAACTGCGGGTTCAGAGACACGTCATCCAACCTTTAGTCACACTTTACTACTTTTACTCCCCGATCGCAGGCAGACTGCCATGCTGGCCGATCATCACCAGCACTTTGAGTTTCAGAGTCTCGCCCCAAACAACACAAAGACATGTGGACAGAAGCAGTCGGGATTAAAGCGCCAAACAACTAGAAGCGCCAGTGAGCACATTGGCCAATGGGACAGCGTGTCTCTTATCTAGCGATGGTGTCTGCTGAAGTGCCAGCATGACGCCTGCTGCCAACCAAACAATACACGAACACAGGACTTTGAGAGCTCTACTGTTAGCGCCACCACCTGATGTTACAATGTGAATGACAACCAGGGCATTGCCCTTCATATTCCCATCCACTCATACATGTGGCAGGCAGAGATGAATGTTGGAAGCAGAGGAAGAAGTGGCAGTGAGGTGGTCTGACCGATGGTGAGGTTGAACAGGCAGCTCTCTTGCCGCTGCAGAGCCGACAGTTTGCCACGTGATGACGATCTGAACCCGGAGTGCTCCAGGTCCATGCTCTGATCCACCGACACCTCGTGCAGCTTTCCCTGTGCCGCTGAACCCACCGGCCTCAGGTTAGCGGTGTGCTGCACGATGAGAGGAATCCCAAGAGAGTTCCTGATGGTGAAGGCCGCCTTCTCCTTCAGAGAGTAGTCAAAGGTGGAGGCTGCGGCCTCAGAGAACGCCTGATTAGAAAACAGCAACAACAGATTAGTAATGTTGATCCATAACTGCTGCTATTCATGGCATTAAAGAAATGGTCGACAGAACGGTTTTCATCTGCTGCACCTTGGCCAGCTTGTAGAAGACGTTGAGGCTGCACTGGGAGACCGTGATGTTCATGGTGTCTTTTGAGCAGATGTTGATGGCCGTGCGAGGTTCGGGCAGAATGACAAAGTCGTCTCCGTGAACGGGACTCTTGTCCTGGACCGGGTTGTTCTTCATCTGCAGCACACAAACAGAACAATGAAAGCTGATTGTGTTGTGGAGCTTCTACTGACGACCAACACACGTCGGAACACTTTACTTCCTGAAACTGCAGTTTAACAACTGTTACAGCGAACAGACCGCGCTCATGCACCCGACATACACATTAGCTTTTCACTCATCATCATCGTTGTCGTGAAGAAGCACGTATCATGCTACTTCCTGTCTCTCTTCCGTTTTCATGCTCTTCACAATAAAAGTAAACATGCGATCAAACAATTTACAACAGATTGTTCATCAACGATTTCGTCCTCCTGTCTATTCACACTAATGTGATCCAATCAGAAAGAGGCAGACCCCGCCCCACCTTATGGGAGGGTAAAACCAGGCTCTACATTTCTTAGGAATAAAGGTTCCAAATGGGTTCTTCCTCAAGGGCTGAGGTTCTACCAAGAACCGTTTGCAAGAACCATTTTAGCTCTTTGTAAGACGAATGGTTCCATTGAGAGACCCCGCTCTAGAAGGAAGAGTTCTTCAAGGACCGTTAAAAAGCATTGGCGGTAAAAGGGAACAATCCCAAAAGCTGTGACTGTTAACCAGAACGTTTGTGGGTTGAGCTGAATCAAATCAGGACTTTAGGGTTCTAGTAAAAAGCCTTGGAATATAAAAGGGTTGTCAGTAGAACCCCCTGGATGGGTTCTGTTAGCACCCTTTAAACAGGTAGAAAGGTTCTTTATAGAACTTCCAGAAAGGGTACTGGGTGGAGCAGTTACACCATAGAACCTCTCATAGGGGGTTCTGATCCTGTATGTTGGGTTCTAGTTATAGGACTCCAGGTGGGACGTTTATGAAAGGTAAAGGAGTTCTAGCACCATTATTTATAATGCTGCGTTCACACCAAACCCGTCACCAATTCATGGCGCCGCGTATTCGCGTCCATCGCGCCGCCGGTCAAGACGCCGCGGACCAAGTGTTCATTCGCGCGAATCGCGCTGGACGCGCCGGAGAGGGGGCGGGGCTTATCGCCCTGAAAGCCGTTCAACTGTCCGCCATTAACCATGAAAACAATAACCTCTATTTCTGCTTACTACGTGTTGTGGAAGTCTCAGATATCCCGGGAAACTAAACGCCGTCATGTCTGGTTCATGACATTGTTCAGAGGAGCTCCGTGGATTCTATCGAGCTGTATTCACTGTCTAGCAAACCACCGGTCGCTGTTTACTACAGCTGTACACACACACACATGCATACACATAGTTTGGTCCGGTCTCTGTTGATATGAGGTATCGTAGCGCTCTGGGTGAACACAGACGGCTACAGGATTTATTTCCTGATTCAACAACGGCAGGAAGTCATGATGACAGGGGGAGCAACTCAACGCTGATAGGCTATCGCGCCACAGCGTCACGCGATTATGTCGCTGAAGTTGAAAAATTTCAACTCGCGCGTTGGCGATTTGCCGTTTGACGCGGATTCGCGTCCATCGCAGATTCGCGCGTGAGTCTCACGCCGTCTGTGCAGACTTTGTGTGTAATCTACTCGCGCAAATAATTCGCGACGCGTTTTGTGTGAACGCAGCATCAGAGTGTACAGAGAAGGCAATCTCCCTGAAATCCCCAAAATATTCTTTACTACTGCAGAATGACAAACAGGTAACTCCGACATGGCCCGAGCACAAAGACGGTTTATTTTGGGGGAGGAATCAAAATGATTCCGTTTCTATGAATTTCTGTTAATGCTGACAGAACTTACCTCCAGCTCCAGGTTCCATCTGCGTCTGCCGCTGTCGACTCGTTCGATCAGAGGCTCCCACACTGCATGGACCTCATTAAAATAGTTCACCTGCAGACACACGACAGGTGTCAGCATATTACGTCATACACAATGAAACATCCTAATGTTGGACATATTGGTTCTTCCAGTCAGCAGGACGGGTTCAGGTGTGAAGGACGGGTCCAGGTGTGAAGGACGGGTTAAGGTGTGAAGGACCGGTCCAGGGTCTGGTATAAAGGATCAGTCCTCACCTCCAGGGTTAGGTCTGCACTGAGCTGCAGCAGAGACGACCAGTTTCTGGCCGATCCATTGAAGGAGGACTCGGCCAGCAGCAGAGGGACAGTCCGATGACCCAAACCGGACTCCAGAGTCACCTGGACCACCTTGACTCCCGCAGTAAAGCTCTCGCCCTCTTGCAGCCCGTCCTGCTCTCTGAAGCTCTCGGTGACCTCGGTGGCCTGGTCCACCCCCAGGAACCAGTAGTTACAGCCGTAGATGTTCATGACCGACCAGAGGTCGCTGAAGTCCGCCTTGGACTCCAGACTCTGCCGGTCACTCTGCTCGGCCGTCATGGCGGCCGTTATTGTCTGCACCGTGTTGAGGATGAACGGGGAGATCTGCAGGACAAAGACCAAGAGGTCACCAGTTGCTCGACTGTACGTCGACATGTTACTTGTCCGAACTTTCCTTTGATGGGTTGACTGGTCTGATTGTTGTGTTTTATAGTTCCATGAAGACATTTAAGAATAATATTTGATGAATCAATGTACCTTGACGATGACTTCCTCCACCGTCACAAAGCCTCTCAGTGGTTGATTTGGGTGGGTTTTGGTCTCCAAGGCGACAGAGCAGGGCCTCAACACCTATTGAACGGAGTCAGAGCAGTGAGTCTCTTTCAGCTGAAGAGGAGCTCCTCCCCCGTTCCTACAGTCAGGGACAGAATCTAAACTAATATCAATACAAGATATTCTGCATGCTATTCGTAAAGAGTTGAATGAATTAAGGAAGAATATGGTGAATATGGTGAATATGGTCCGCCACAAGCAGCTGCTTGTGGCGGACCCACGTGACCCGCTGTGACCCACGTGACCCGCTGTGACCCACGTGACCCACGTGACCCGCTGTGACCCACGTGACCCACGTGACCCGCTGTGACCCGCGTGACCCACGTGACCCGCTGTGACCTTACGGTGGTGACGGCTTTGTCCTCCTTGTTTCGGATGAAGGGGCACGCGAGGACCTTCAGCTCCCTCAGGTTGGCTCTGGTGTTCTGGGTACCGTCCTCCTCGGCCTGCAGGCTGAAGTCGCACTGAAACGAGGCCACGAGGGCGGGGGCGTCTGCCTTCATCAGGTTCGCCACGAACACCACCTCCGGGTCCACCACCACCGCCCGCAGACGAGTCCGGACCAGCGAGGCTGCAGAGAAGACCAGCAGAGTTTAGATGATAACAAGGTTTGCATTTCTGCAGTTTTTTCTTTTTCATTTGTTGTTATGATGCATAAAATGGATCATTTGGAGACCTGAAAAGATATTCTGGTGCTTGTTGACTTGTTGCATTCAATGCAGTGGTTTGTGATCTCCTTGTTGGGAGGCTGGAGCATCGTATCAGACTGCTCTGTTTCTGTTTAACTCACAACTCTACGTCTGCTGAAGCCAGTTAGTGAAACTAAAGGTTGTGTTTGAGTTTGTGTTTCACTTTCACCTGAAACATTCACTATATTTTACAGAAGCGGTCTCAAACTTGGCCGTACCCGTCTTGGAGTCTGCTCGTGGCTCAGCAGTCTGTCTCAGCGGCAGTCTGTCGCTCGGGGCGGATGCGGCGGTCGGAGCTGAAGTCTGCGGCAGAGCCTGCAAGAAGAACTCTGCGACGGCCATCAGAAACTCCACGCTGGCACACAGGTACAGGTTCTGCAGGACGGCCACCACCTCCCGTTCTCCAGCGCTCTGTCGATACGTCACGTCCATCATGGCCTCGGGGCTCTGCTGGTCTCTCCGACCCACCATCCTGCAGCCACGAGGAACAAACACCAACACGAGAGCTCGAGTTAAGCTGAGTTACCACAGAGGGATCAGAGGTCTTCTCCTTCTGCTGACACGCGGGTAACTCTGAATTTGTCAGTGTCCATCGAAACACTTGATGGACACAGGCAGACAGAAAGCAGAGCTCATGTGCCCGTTACCGTGAGGTCACCCTCTCCATGCCGGTCCTCAGGTCGTCCAGCGTGCAGGCGCTGAGGACGGCGGTCACCTCCATGCTGCCGTTGGGCAGGATCTTCCCCCACGTCTTCAGCAGGTGGAGGGCGAACTCGCCCAGTCTGAGGTTCTGCTGGCGCTGGAGGTCTGACGGCTGCAAGGAACAGGAACCACAATCAGAACACGAGATCCAAACAATCAGAGCGCTGATCCCGGAACAGCTATTAGCTGTAGGAAATGATTTACCATCTAACCTTTTTATCGAGTCGAGGCAATTTTGTAGAACAGAAAGTTTAAAGTCTAAAATGAAACGTAAGATTGAATATCGGCATGAATGTCAGAGATCTTGGCAAGGCTGCAAGTTTCTTGTTGGATTTTGGAAGTTGAACATCAGCTCCTATAATAAGTATATTATCAACTGTGTAGCCAAAGTACAGACACTCAGACTCTTGAGGACATAGAAACGCATTAAAACTACTATTTGTAATCAGATTTCAATTTAAAATCATTTATTCTATGATTTTAATCCAACAGTCTCGAGCCCTGGCTTCAAAATGTTATTTCCACCAGACCCCAGATTGCAGGTACAAATACATGCCATCGTCCCGGTTTCCACTGGAGGCATCACTGCTGCATTATGCATCAAATTAATGTTGCTGATAATTGATTCATCCCAGTCTGTGAAAAAAATCCCCCCTCGCATTTACTATACCAGATTATTTTTCCGTCATAAAAAAACAACAGTGCCTCAAGTAAACAGACCCAAACTCTGTGAATGTGGAAAATAATATTAATATATCGTATTTTATGGCCGTTGTTTTGACGTTTGGACATTTTGTTCCTCTTAAAGTAAAACACATGTGTCAACAATGTTATTAAAAAAGTCAGTTCAAATGTTATTGGTGGACTTGTAGATGGCAGCCAACTCTATCCAGGACTGTTGGACATAATAACATTATGAAACGCAGCAGAAACACAACAACTAAAAAGGTAAAATGTCCAAAATAAAAGACAAGTTAAAAAGATCCCAGCTCGTCTTCCACCGGCCTTCGATGGCGTCTTGGTGCATTAGGAAGCAACACACACAGAACCTTCCAGAACACGAAGAGAACCTAATCCAGGGGTCTGTCTGTGGCGACTGACCTGTTTTGGGTCGTTGCTGTACAGAACAAGACCAATCGACTCAATGTTGAAGTTAAACTTCATGGTCTCCAGAGCTTCCTCCTCCTCTTCCTCACTGCTTACAGCCGGTTTTCCAACATCACCTGAAGTCAGAAAACACAGATAACAAACCCAGAAACTAATCTTGATGCATTTAGTCAGCTGTGAATCTAATATCAACAAGAATGTTTCTACATATATGAATATGTTTATTAATAGAGAGACCTGTTGGGGGGCCTCCGGCTGCTCGGAGCTGCAGACTAGCCTCCTGTCTCGGGGCGGTGGGCTCCAAACTACCGGCTTCTCCCAGATTCTCCATCAGGATCCTGAGCAGCACCGTCAGGTCGTCCTGACTCAGCTCCACCTACAGGTCGAGCACAGACACTACCATCAGTCACCGACCTCTGGGACCTTAAAGGAACAGTACATATTCAGGTTCAGGTTTATAGTTAGGACTGGTTCAGGTTTATAGTTAGGACTGGTTCAGGTTTATAGTTAGGGCTGGTTTAGGTTTATAGTTAGGGCTGGTTCAGGTTCATAGTTAGGGCTGGTTCAGGTTTATAGTTAGGGCTGGTTCAGGTTTATAGTTAGGGCTGGTTCAGGTTTATAGTTAGGGCTGGTTCAGGTTTATAGTTAGGGCTGGTTCAGGTTTATAGTTAGGGCTGGTTCAGGTTCATAGTTAGGGCTGGTTCAGGTTTATAGTTAGGGCTGGTTCAGGGCTATAGTTAGGGCTGGTTCAGGTTGATAGTTAGGGCTGGTTCAGGTTTATAGTTAGGGCTGGTTCAGGTTTATAGTTCGGGCTGGCTCAGGTTTATAGTTAGAACTGGTTCAGGTTTATAGTTAGGACTGGTTCAGGTTTATAGTTAGAACTGGTTCAGGTTTATAGTTGGGGCTGGTTCAGGTTTATAGTTAGGGCTGGTTCAGGTTTATAGTTCGGACTGGTTCAGGTTTATAGTTAGGACTGGTTCAGGTTTATAGTTAGGGCTGGTTCAGGTTTATAGTTAGGACTGGTTCAGGTTTATAGTTAGGACTGGTTCAGGTTTATAGTTAGGGCTGGTTCAGGTTTATAGTTAGGACTGGTTCAGGTTTATAGTTAGGGCTGGTTCAGGTTTATAGTTAGGGCTGGCTCAGGTTTATAGTTAGGGCTGGTTCAGGTTTATAGTTAGGGCTGGTTCAGGTTTATAGTTAGGACTGGTTCAGGTTTATAGTTAGGGCTGGTTCAGGTTTATAGTTAGGACTGGTTCAGGTTTATAGTTCGGGCTGGCTCAGGTTTATAGTTAGGGCTGGTTCAGGTTTATAGTTAGGGCTGGTTCCGGTTTATAGTTAGGACTGGTTCAGGTTTATAGTTAGGACTGGTTCCGGTTTATAGTTAGAGCTGGTTCAGGTTTATATTTAGGGCTGGTTCAGGTTTATAGTTAGAGCTGGTTCAGGTTTATAATTAGGGCTGGTTCAGGTTTATAGTTAGGGCTGGTTCAGGTTTATAGTTAGGCCTGGTTCAGGTTTATAGTTAGGACTGGTTCAGGTTTATAGTTAGGGCTGGTTCCGGTTTATAGTTAGGACTGGTTCAGGTTTATAGTTAGGACTGGTTCCGGTTTATAGTTAGAGCTGGTTCAGGTTTATATTTAGGGCTGGTTCAGGTTTATAGTTAGGGCTGGTTCAGGTTTATAGTTAGGGCTGGTTCAGGTTTATAGTTAGGGCTGGTTCAGGTTGATAGTTAGGACTGGTTCAGGTTTATAGTTAGGGCTGGTTCCGGTTTATAGTTAGGACTGGTTCAGGTTTATAGTTAGGACTGGTTCAGGTTTCTAGTTAGGGCTGGTTCAGGTTTCTAGTTAGGGCTGGTTCAGGTTTATAGCTGGGGCTGGCTCAGGTTTATAGTTAGGGCTGGTTCAGGTTTATAGTTAGGGCTGGTTCAGGTTGATAGTTGGGGCTGGTTCAGGTTGATAGTTGGGACTGGTTCAGGTTTATAGTTAGGGCTGGCTCAGGTGTATAGTTAGGACTGGTTCAGGTTTATAGTTAGGACTGGTTCAGGTTTATAGTTAGGACTGGTTCAGGTTTATAGTTAGGACTGGTTCCGGTTTATAGTTAGGGCTGGTTCAGGTTTATAGTTAGGGCTGGTTCAGGTTTATAGTTAGGGCTGGCTCAGGTTTATAGTTAGGGCTGGTTCAGGTT
This sequence comes from Melanostigma gelatinosum, assembly GCF_949748355.1. Lineage (NCBI taxonomy): Eukaryota > Metazoa > Chordata > Actinopteri > Perciformes > Zoarcidae > Melanostigma > Melanostigma gelatinosum. The sequence goes on from NC_136635.1 coordinate 33,047,412, forward strand.
TATAGTTAGGGCTGGTTCAGGTTTATAGTTAGGGCTGGTTCAGGTTTATAGTTAGGGCTGGTTCAGGTCTATAGTTAGGGCTGGTTCAGGTCTATAGTTAGGACTGGTTCAGGTTTATAGTTAGGGCTGGCTCAGGTTTATAGTTAGGGCTGGTTCAGGTTTATAGTTAGGGCTGGTTCAGGTTTATAGTTAGGGCTGGTTCAGGTTTATAGTTAGGGCTGGTTCCGGTTTATAGTTAGGACTGGTTCAGGTTTATAGTTAGGACTGGTTCCGGTTTATAGTTAGAGCTGGTTCAGGTTTATAATTAGGGCTGGTTCAGGTTTATAGTTAGGGCTGGTTCAGGTTTATAGTTAGGGCTGGTTCAGGTTTATAGTTAGGACTGGTTCAGGTTTATAGTTAGGGCTGGTTCCGGTTTATAGTTAGGGCTGGTTCCGGTTTATAGTTAGGACTGGTTCAGGTTTATAGTTAGGACTGGTTCCGGTTTATATTTAGGGCTGGTTCAGGTTTATAGTTAGGGCTGGTTCAGGTTTATAGTTAGGGCTGGTTCAGGTTGATAGTTAGGACTGGTTCAGGTTTATAGTTAGGGCTGGTTCCGGTTTATAGTTAGGACTGGTTCAGGTTTATAGTTAGGACTGGTTCCGGTTTATAGTTAGGGCTGGTTCAGGTTTCTAGTTAGGGCTGGTTCAGGTTTATAGCTGGGGCTGGCTCAGGTTTATAGTTAGGGCAGGTTCAGGTTTATAGTTAGGGCTGGTTCAGGTTGATAGTTGGGGCTGGTTCAGGTTGATAGTTGGGACTGGTTCAGGTTTATAGTTAGGGCTGGCTCAGGTTTATAGTTAGGACTGGTTCAGGTTTATAGTTAGGACTGGTTCAGGTTTATAGTTAGAGCTGGTTCAGGTTTATAGTTAGGGCTGGTTCAGGTGTATAGTTAGGGCTGGTTCGGGTTTATAGTTAGAGCTGGTTCAGGTTTATAGTTAGGGCTGGTTCAGGTTTAGTTAGGGCTGGTTCAGGTTTCTAGTTAGGGCTGGTTCAGGTTTATAGTTAGGGCTGGTTCAGGTTTATAGTTAGAGCTGGTTCAGGTTTATAGTTAGGGCTGGTTCAGGTGTATAGTTAGGGCTGGTTCGGGTTTATAGTTAGAGCTGGTTCAGGTTTATAGTTAGGGCTGGTTCAGGTGTATAGTTAGGGCTGGTTCAGGTTTCTAGTTAGGGCTGGTTCAGGTTTCTAGTTAGGGCTGGTTCAGGTTTATAGTTGGGGCTGGTTCAGGTCTATAGCTGGGGCTGGTTCAGGTTTATAGTTAGAGCTGGTACAGGTTTATAGTTCGGGCTGGCTCAGGTTTATAGTTAGGACTGGTTCAGGTTTATAGTTAGGACTGGTTCCGGTTTACAGTTAGGGCTGGTTCAGGTTTCTAGTTAGGGCTGGTTCAGGTTTCTAGTTGGGGCTGGTTCAGGTCTATAGCTGGGGCTGGTTCAGGTTTATAGTTAGGGCTGGTTCAGGTTTATATTTAGGGCTGGTTCAGGTTGATAGTTGGGACTGGTTCAGGTTTATAGTTAGGGCTGGTTCAGGTTTATATAGTTAGGGCTGGTTCAGGTTCATAGTTTGGGCTGGCTCAGGTTTATAGTTAGGACTGACTCAGGTTTATAGTTGGGACTGGTTCAGGTTTATATTTGGGACTGGTTCAGGTTTATAGTTCGGGCTGGCTCAGGTTTATAGTTCGGGATGTCTCAGGTTTATAGTTAGGGCTGGTTCAGGTTTATAGTTAGGGCTGGTTCAGGTTAATAGTTAGGGCTGGTTCAGGTTTATAGTTAGAGCTGGTTCAGGTTTATAGTTGGGGCTGGTTCAGGTTTATAGTTAGAGCTGGTTCAGGTTTATAGTTAGGGCTGGTTCAGGTTTATAGTTAGAGCTGGTTCAGGTTTATAGTTAGAGCTGGTTCAGGTTTATAGTTAGAGCTGGTTCAGGTTTATAGTTAGAGCTGGTTCAGGTTTATAGTTAGAGCTGGTTCAGGTTTATAGTTAGAGCTGGTTCAGGTTTATAGTTGGGGCTGGTTCAGGTTTATAGTTAGAGCTGGTTCAGGTTTATAGTTAGGGCTGGTTCAGGTTTATAGTTAGAGCTGGTTCAGGTTTATAGTTAGAGCTGGTTCAGGTTTATAGTTGGAGCTGGTTCAGGTTTATAGTTAGGGCTGGTTCAGGTTTATAGTTAGAGCTGGTTCAGGTTTATAGTTAGGGCTGGTTCAGGTTTATAGTTAGAGCTGGTTCAGGTTTATAGTTAGAGCTGGTTCAGGTTTATAGTTGGGGCTGGTTCAGGTTTATAGTTAGAGCTGGTTCAGGTTTATAGTTATAGAATGGTAAAGATTGTTACGTTACATGTATTTATGTCTCAGCAAACCCTAAGGGTTACCAGGTAAATGGAGTGAAGGGCTTGTGAGAAAACTTTTGATTTTGGTTGAAAAAAACATGAAAATACACATTAATGGTCTTGTTGTTTTTTCTTTGGCATGTGATCACTTCCTAACAATGAGTCTCAATATGTATCACAATAATAGTCATGTATGCTTTAGTCTTTGATAATAAACCTGAAATGATTTGATGTCATTTTCTTTAATCTGTTGGGAGACAATGATACTGAATCACTTTGTTCATGTTGTGATCAGAAACTTATAGTTTCATATTCTGATGTACATGAAAAAACAGATAAGACCAAAGAATGAACATGTTATTTGAACTTAAACCACCATCAGTACTGGCGCCTCTCTGGACGAGCAGAGCTGAAGGTTTTGCAGCTCATCAACTCCTCCTCCTCTTCCACCTCCTGCATCTCCTACCTTCATGGGCTTCAGATCTCCATCGATCTCCACGGCAACCATCTTCTTGTACCAGGAAGCTGCCAGGTTCCTCTTGACATTTAAGTGCAGGTTCACTGGTTCCAGTAGCTCGGTGGTAGGTCGACCTGACGCCGGCTCCATACAGGTCCTGATAGACAGCCAGAGTTTAACAATGCTTATTGAGTAATCATTATTAGGTCTGAATCTGAATCGACCAACTGACCTGGAGAGTTTGAGTTGGGTCAGCTCGACGTCCATGTTGTCGATGACGGCCGGCAGCGGGCATCCATCAACGGGCAGCAGAGAGAAGCTGTTTCCCACTGTGATCAGACCCAGGTCCATCACAAGTGCATTGTGGGAGGTGGAGGACTGGGGGATGATGAT
>NC_136635.1:33055610-33060610 GCF_949748355.1 Melanostigma gelatinosum
GAGACCTACGTTGAGGGACCGGAGGACTCCCTGGACCTGGACTCCGGGGATCTCGGTGAACCAGGAAGCAGCCAGGTTCCTGGTGACGAGCAGCTCCAGGTTGATTGGCTGGAGGATCTCGATGTCGTGGTGAGAAGCGTCTTGTCTCAGCGTGGTTCTAAAAAAAGGAGACTTCCTGTTTGTGTGTTCAAGGACGCTCAGAAACAGGAAAAACACCAAAACTCTGAATGATCAGAATACCTGGAGAGCTTCAGCTGCGTCAGCTTGACGTCCATCTTCTCCACCACCACCGGCAGAGAGAAACCCTCGGCGGGCAGCAGGGAGAAGCTGTTCCCCACCGTGATCAGACCCAGGTCCACCACCACGGCATTCTGGGAAGTGGAGGACTCGGGGATGATGATGAGCGGGGCCTTCAGCTTGATGTCCGTGGACAGACGGAAGCTCTTCTGGGCGAAGCCCCGGACGCTGGACGCCGCCTTCTCTGCCGCCTGAGCCGTGGCGGCGCTCAGAGCTTCTTTGGCCGTCTGGAAGTTATCGACGAACATCTGGAGGAAAGAAATGAACGAATCAGGAGGTGAGAGGACAACAAACGACGACACGATGAAAGACTCGTTGTGAGGCGTTCACGGCCCGCACGGAGAGCACGCCGTCATTTCTGTTTCATAAACCTTCAGATTGATAATACGAAGCTCAGAGTCATGACAGATATGTCTCTGTGTTTACATGAATCTATAATACGAAGACAATCTTAAAATAGTTGTCAACTTTTAAATCTGTAGGAACATATATATATATATGTATATATATATATACATATATATATATATGTATATATACACACACATAGGAGGGAAGGAGGGAAGTGAGGTCACACAGGCAGAGGTCATGTGACGGTCATGTGACGGGGGGGGGGGTAATGATGGTGGCTGAGTGAGTTAGCATAGCACTTATGGAGGAAGTGAAAACAGGAGGTTTTGATGCAGTTCAGAGAGGTGCATGCTGGGAGTTGTACCTCGTCAGCAGACGCGTACTGAAAGCTAAAAGAAGCCTAGAAGAATACAAAAACAACACACAGCAACAAGACGAGAGACATGAGACACAAGAAGAAGAGCGTGCAACAGGAAACACCAAACACACCACAGGTCAAAGGTCACTTGTCCTGTTTCTGCTGAATATCTTAGGTCTATATTTGAGAATTAACAATGAGATAAAAGATGATATTTCAGAGACTATGTTGGAACCATCTGAACATGACAAACACAGAACTACTCTACAAACCAACATGAAGCGTAAACTCATCAAACTTAAAGCAGAATCCACCAAATACAGACAAACTACACCGTGAGTTGATGTGTGAACATTTACCTGCACTCCTTTATATGTATATTGTTTGTCTCTGAATTACTGTGTATAACTAAGATATATACATGTATATATACACATGTATGTAAAGAATATCTGACCAGCAGCGACATGAGGAACTTGTGCAGGTAGACGATCTGGATGCAGCCCAGACGCAGCGTGACCTTCCCGTCCACCCTCGACGTGTCGCTGTATCCGTCTCCCTCTGTGGCCCCCGAGAACAAGGAGAGCCTGAAGCTGAACACCTCCTCACCCATGATGGACACCGCCTGGGGGGGGGGGGGGGGGGGGGGGTCATTCTCATCCACATAGCTGCTTATAATAATGACTTTAATGAACCACAGTGAACACAGAGAAGCACAGCGTCATGTCAGCGTGAGGGACCTTCGTGTGGACGCTTTTGGGGTTGACGTCGGTGACCACGATGTCTCGGAGTCGAGCGAACACCTCCGTCTCCTTCGCCTGCACCGACACCGACACATCGATTCCTGCAGGAGTCACGTGACACTGTGAAGCTCACTCTTTAGTGTGCGTGTTGTTTAGCGCCATGATGCTTTTCATACCTTGGACTCTGATGTCGGCGATGCTGCGGCGGTCGTCACACACCTCCACGTGGAAACAACCCAACATGGCGAACAGCTTGAAGCTGAACACGCCGCCATCTTTGGCTCCTTTAGACACTGCAGAGAGAGACATGGGGGATTCAGAGGCCCTTCCCATCAAAGACAGAGACAACAATAGACAGACACACCTGTAGGGACTCACCTGTCCGGCCCTGTCCCGGCTTCTCCACCTGCTTTTTGGCGTCTCGGTCTCGGCCGGCGGCGAGTTGCGGCGGCACGGCGCTGTTCAGGTAGTTTATGGTTGAGAGCAGAGCTTTGGTGTGAAGGAGGAAGTCCAGAGAGGAGAACTCCACCTGAAACACCAGCAGGTAAACAGCTGTGAGAACACCTGAGAAACACAAATGTTTATCTCCTCCTCCTCCTCCTCCTCCTCCTCCTCCTCCTCCTCCTCCTCCTCCTCCTCCTCCTCCTCCTCCTCCTCCTCCTCCTCCTCCTCCTCCTCCTCCTCCTCCTCCTCCTCCTCCTCCTCCTCCTCCTCCTCCTCCTCCTCCTCCTCCTCCTCCTCCTCCTCCTCCTCCTCCTCCCCACCTTCAGTGTTTGCTCCGTGTTGTTGAACTGAGTCTGGAAGCTCGGACCGCCGCGGTCGGCCTGGAGGACGAGAGAAACACAATGTTGATCAGTGTTTGTGTTCGTAAATGTGTCTTTATTTGCTAACATACATATATACATGTATATGTACGTATATATATATATATACACACATATACATGTATATATGTACGTATATATATATATACACACAGTGGCGGTAATGTAATTAGAGTCACTATCGTGGGATGAAACTAAAGGTTTGATGTCGGTGAGTAACTCTGTGCTCACCTTGATGAACTCCACCTTCAGCAGGTCTGAGCCCTGCTGCTCCGAGGTGCTGATCAGGTGGAGAGGTTTGTTCCTGCCGTCTGAAGACAACACATTTTAGAACTTTCCTATTAAAGCAGTACGTTGACATCATTCTGATATTTATAAAAAATACAACAGAGACAAAAACTAATTTAAGTTCTGGAATAATTTCCATCAAGATGGAGAACGTTTAGTTTGTGAACATTTCAAGGAAGTAGACAATATCAAAAGTATTATAAATAAACTACATTTAGTCACTTCATGCGTGGATATGAGAACTATCTCATCACAAAAATAAGAAAGTAAATGCATCCAAGAAGCATTTTTAAGACAGATTGATTGTTTAACTTCCACCCGAGGAGGTTTGAGATTCATTCTAGATGAAATGATGATGATGAAAAGGTGAAAACAAAACATCATATGTGTCCTCATACAAACGTATTAAATCTCATCTCAGAGACACTCGAAAAAAGACTTTAAGTTACTCTGAAGACAGTTAAGAGCACCTTAAAGTAAACTCCTTTCGTTGAATATGAGATTAATATGCAGGTCAGAGGACGACCAGTTTTTTATCAGATGGAATATTTTTACATTTATTTGGAAGTTCCAATCATGATGCAAAAATATACGTTACCTGGTACGTCACAGTAGTCGAGTGTGACTCTGCGCAGGTATGAAGTGACACTGAGGTCGAAGCTCCGCCTATTCCCTTCAGCTCCCAGCTGACAGACGCTGAGGGACAGGACGGTCTTCTCCTGGTCCACCTGCCGGGTCAGCTCCAACAGCACCTGAACACACCACACACACACACACAGCTGTCTCACATGGAGTCACTATAAAACTCACATGATGATCTGAGACCAGAGGAAACTAACAAACCTCTTTGACTTCAAACTTGAAGTGAAGGTCAGTGAGTTCCTGACTCGAGCGCTGCTGATCCTCATCTGTCGACTTGTCACTGGCATCTTCATCTGAATCTGAAACCCAGCAGCACCAATGAATAAGTGTAGGATGATTGTGTTCAACGGTTTAAAAGTAACAAACAAGATTAGTTACCCTCATGTCTCACGAAAATTAAGAAATACAGATGTGACTTTACCAACGGAATGAAGATACATATGTTTTGTCTTGAAAAGTTATTTTTCCTTTTTGTAATTCTTGGTTTTGTATCAGTTAAACAGCCAATCAGAGAGCAGGCATAATTGACCTGTTTCCATGGTGTTCAGGAGGACGGGGTGAAGCTGGAGTGCTCGTGGTCTGGCCTCCGCCAAGGACAGCACCTGCAACAGGAAACACACCCAAATATGGTGATAGATCCCCATCACTCCCCTAAATATACCCGACAACTCCCCGAACTTCTCCCCATCACTCCCCTAAACATACTCCACGACTCCCCAAACTTCTCCCCATCACTCCCCTAAATATACTCCACGACTCCCCAAACTTCTCCCCATCACTCCCCTAAATATACTCCACGACTCCCCAAACTTCTCCCCATCACTCCCCTAAACATACCCGACAACTCCCCAAACTTCTCCCCATCACTCCCCTAAACATACCCCATGACTCCCCAAACTTCTCCCCATCACTCCCCTAAACATACCCGACAACTCCACAAACATGTCTCGATCCCTGCCCTAAACGTACTCAAACTTCTCCTGACACTCCACAAAACATTCCCCTTCAATCTTCCAATCACTCCTTCTAAATTTCCTTTCACTCCCAAACCGTCCCTTAAACTTCCCCTGTAACTACCCTAAAGTTGTTCCCATCACTCCGATAAACTTTGCCCTAAATTCTCATGCTGTCTTTCATACAAAGTTCCCCGTTACTCTGCTTAACTTTTAAATGACTTTCTAAACTCCTCCTTCTAATCCTCCCGTTTGTCCACAAACGTCCCGTCAAACCCAAACTTTTGATCATCATTCTGCTTTGCTTTACCTCGTCACCACCCTAAAGTCTTGATCATTTCAGTGGGTGTGGTCACAATTTAACCAGACTGTACCAAGTGTACCTTCTCCGTGGGTGTGGACGGGGGGGAGCCCATGTTGGGGAGCGGGATGCTGTCGACCAGATTCAGAACGTGGTGGATCTTCTGGTCTGAGATCTTGACGTGCAGCAGCGGCAGCTCCCCTGACACCTTCAACCTGGACGCACAAACACCCCCGATATGAT
>NC_136635.1:33068110-33095610 GCF_949748355.1 Melanostigma gelatinosum
TTATGATAACATTTATGTCACGAATATGTAATCGCTCTACCGTAGCTCCATAAGCTGTCAAATAATGTGCGATCCTGATTCCTGAAACACGTTATCTGTCCATCACAGAGTTTATGTATGTTTATGTTTATGTAAAATCAAACTTTATACATCAACATCGATCTTGTGAGGACTCTGACAGTTGTGTTTTCTTTTGGGTTGACCAGAAAGCAAAAATGGATTGATTGGTTTGTTAGTTGGTCTTGGTCGGTTGATTGGTTGGTCTTGGTTGGTTGGTCTTGGTTGGTCGATTGATTGATTGGTCGGTCGGTCTTGGTTGGTCTTGGTTGCTTGGTCGGTCGGTCTTGGTTGGTCGGTTGGTCTTGGTTGATTGGTCTTGGTTGGTCGATTGATTGATTGGTCGGTTGGTCTTGGTTGCTTGGTCGGTCGCTCTTGGTTGGTCGGTTGGTCTTGGTTGATTGGTCTTGGTTGGTCGATTGATTGATTGGTCGGTCGGTCTTGGTTGGTCTTGGTTGCTTGGTCGGTCGGTCTTGGTTGGTCGGTTGGTCTTGGTTGATTGGTCTTGGTTGGTCGATTGATTGATTGGTCGGTTGGTCTTGGTCGGTTGGTCTTGGTTGCTTGGTCTTGGTTGCTTGGTCTTGGTTGGTCGATTGATTGATTGGTCGGTCTTGGTTGGTCGGTCGGTCTTGGTTGGTCTTGGTTGGTTGGTCGATTGATTGATTGGTCGGTTGGTTGGTCTTGGTTGCTTGGTCTTGGTTGCTTGGTCTTGGTTGCTTGGTCTTGGTTGGTCGATTGATTGATTGGTCGGTTGGTCTTGGTTGGTCGATTGATTGATTGGTCGGTCGGTCTTGGTTGGTCTTGGTTGCTTGGTCGGTCGGTCTTGGTTGGTCGGTTGGTCTTGGTTGCTTGGTCTTGGTTGGTCGATTGATTGATTGGTCGGTTGGTCTTGGTTGCTTGGTCTTGGTTGCTTGGTCTTGGTTGGTCGATTGATTGATTGGTCGGTCTTGGTCGGTCTTGGTCGGTCGGTCGGTCTTGGTTGGTCTTGGTTGATTGGTCGATTGATTGATTGGTCGGTTGGTTGGTCTTGGTTGGTTGGTCGATTGATTGATTGGTCGGTTGGTTGGTCTTGGTTGCTTGGTCGCTTGGTTGATTGGTCGGTCTTGGTCGGTCTTGGTTGGTCGGTCGGTTGGTCGGTTGGTTGGTCGGTTGATTGGTCAGTTGGTTGGTCGATTGATTGATTGGTCGGTTGGTCGGTCGGTCTTGGTTGGTTGTAAACATAGTTTTAACTCTGCTGACTAATTAGATTGTTTTTGTCTAAAACAAGACAAACAGTATGGACTCACCACGATGTCTTCCCATGATCCTTTGTAAAAGATCGGACTGTTGACGTTCCAGTAGGCGCAGAGACAATCCAGACGGCCGAGCTGACACAAACAAACAAACACACAAAGAAGTCAAAAACACTTCGAGAGACTTTTACTGGGGAACATCTAGTAAGTACTAGTTACTAGCAACCCCTGTCACCTTATAGATGATCTTTGCTGCTTCGTTCAGGATGCACGACTTCCAGTTTTCATCAGTCGTCTGAAAAAAAAAGAAACAAACAGCGGGTCACTCACACCATAGTCTGTATACAATAAGTGGACGTAGTCATAGTGATGTCTCTCATCGGTTTGTGAACAAATTCAGCGATTTCGCCGTTGCCATCTTGGATTACGGCTGTTGCCACCTTGTTTTTTTGCAACATAAGTTACTAAATGAACATCATGCTGTATTGAAGAAGACTTGAAACTAGAGATTGAGACATAAACTCATGTTTACAATGTTTACTGAGGTAATAAATCAAGAGAGAAGTAGAGTCATTTTCTATAGACTTCTATACAACCAGAGGAGTCGCCCCCTGGTGGACACTAGAGAGAATGCAGCTTTAAGAGGAGAGTACAGAAGTAGGAGGAGTTACCTGCAGGCTGAGCTCTGACAGAGTGACTCCCATAGACAGGGGGCGCTGTGGGTCTGACAGCTGAAACAAACAGTCACATGACACTCACAGGTTAGACCTGGTCCACATGCCCATCAGAACAATGACATCACACTGAAATGTGTACACCTGGACAAAAACACAGAGCCTGAACCTCAACCGAGATCAGAACCAGAACCTGGACCGGTACTCACGTCGTCCTCGTAGCGCAGGTGGATGCTGCTGATCTTCACCTGCAGGTTTTTGATCACCTGAGTCGCCAGTTTCTCCGCGAATGTGTCCTTCTTGTTCTCCTGAGGCTTTTCTGAAATCAACACAAGACCATGAAGAGAGACCAGTCCTGAGACCCGAGACCAGAGCGTCTGTCAGCTGATCAGACCTGGACCTGAACAGGCACCTGAGACCAGGACGTCCGGACCTGGACCTGAACAGACACCTGAGACCAGGACGTCCGGACCTGGACCAGGTGAAACACAGTGAAAGAGAAAAACCTCACCTGCTTTGTTCTCATGCCGTTTCAGCTTCTTTAAGCCTTTTCTAGGCTTTTTATGTTTTTTAGATCCTTTTGGGACTTTTGGCAGCGTTGAAGAGAGAGAGAGCAGTTAGTGACAGAAAAGCCCGAAAAACACAGACAGGAAGCAGGACGCAGAGACAGAAGCTGTTGTTCTGTGCCACAAAATACAACAGAATATGGTGTTAATAGTTTAGCTTAGCCTTCTTCTTGCTAACCTCAGGAAAGCTGATTTTCTAGCTCTCATCTGCTCCGCCCACAACAAGACGCCTCATGTTTACCAACATAATGTGGTGTTACACCTCATTCTGTGCGTTACTGTGTGTGTGTGTGTGTGTGCGTGTGTGTGTGTGTTACCATTGTGAGGATCCTTGTAAACAACACTCTCCAGGCTGAACAGCAGATCTCCAGTTTGAGACGCTGACAGCAAACGCAGCATGAACATAACGGACAACATGTTAATTCATTCATTCATTCATTCATTCATTCTGCAGCCAGCTTTGCACGTTACAAATATGGCAGCCAGCATTAAATGCGCGAAAGAAAATCACCAGAAAGCTTTGAATCAGCAGCAGAAGAACACAAGCCAGGTGCGTCCTCAGGTGTTACAGGTCAGAGGTCAGAGGTCGGCCTGTCTCACCTCTGCGTGCAGCCATCTGCAGCGCCTCCTCGATGCGTTGCAGCTCCCTCTGCTTGACCTCCTGCTGGTCGCGCTCATCTTTCGCTGCATCGTACTTTATTGCTACGAACAAAACACAAACAAAAGAGTTGATGCTGCATTCAGGCACTGTCGGTAAAATGGGAAGAACAGGGGGAAAAGAACCAGCGGACTTATTCTCTACAGCGCTGAGCTTCAGATGCTTTCACTGCAGGTAAAGAACTGAATGACCTTCAGAGAGGAACCAGGTGTTCAGACAGAAAGTAAAGAAACAGATGAGAGTCTCTTTACTCAACCGTAAACCAACAGACACCTGGAAACAGGAAGCAGCATGTGTTCACTTCCACCACAACCCATCAGGACTGGTACCGGTCAGCAGAGGTGGTCAGAGTCACAGCGTTACTGAAGTCCAGGGTCCAGTCCACCAAGGTCCACCACTTCAACTCTGTGTTTCGAGTCATTTTGTGCCCTTAACATTTGAAATTGCTTCAAATGGAGCAACAGTATAAGACAATAACAGCAACTGTTAGTAGTTAGAATAGAACAGTTAAATCATGTCGTCTTCTGTTGTGAGGAGAATAAAAAGGATTCTTTGCTCCCGTGTAACCTCTTAACCTTTGAGTCCACACCTCTGCTGCTCCGTACCGATACAACAGCCTCCTCCCCACGACCAGTGACTCATCATAGACAAGGCAAGGCAAGTTTATTAGTGTAGCACATTTCAACAACAAGGTAATTCAAAGTGCTTCACATCAAACCATTAAAAGCATCAAAACACAAGGCAAAAGAAAAGGAGATTTAAAAACAATGAAGAACATTCATTGCATTAAAACATTTTTTTTAAAACAGTGCAAGAAATAAAATGCAGTAGTAAAATGCAGAAATGGAGGAAATTGATGAATATATGAATTGAATGTGGTTCAATTGAAGGCAGCAAACAGAAAAGTCTTCAATCTTGATTTAAATGAGCTGAGGGTCTCAGCAGACCTGCAGCTTTCTGGGACTTTGTTCCAGATATGTGGAGCAGAAAAACTGAACGCTGCTTCTCCATGTTTAGTTCTGACTCTGGGAACAGAAAGTAGACCGGTCCCAGACGACCTGAGGGGTCGGGATGGTTCATAAGGTAGCAGCAGATCAGAGATGTATTTTGGCCCTAAACCATTCAGTGCTTTGTAAACCAACAGCAGGATTTTAAAGTCAATTCTTTGTTGGACAGGAAGCCAGTGCAAAGACCTCAGAACTGGAGTGACGTGATCCACCCTCCTGGTCTTAGTGAGGACTCGAGCTGCAGCGTTCTGAATCAGCTGCAGCTTTCTGACGGACTTTTTACAGAGACCTGTAAACACACCGTTACAGTAGTCCAGTCTGCTGAAGATAAATGCGTGGACAAGTTTTACACATCCTGTTGAGACATAAGTCCTCTAATCCTTGATATGTTCTTCAGGTGATAGGAGGCTGATTTTGTAATTGTCTTGATATGGCTGTTCAGGTTGAGGTCTGAATCCATAACTACACCTAGATTTCTGGCTTGGTTTGTGGGTTTTATCATCAGTGACTGAAGCTGAGCGGTGATTTTCAATTGTTCGTCCTTGGTACCAAAAACAATTACTTCTGTTTTATCTTTGTTTAATTGAAGAACATTCTGGCACATCCAGTTGTTGGTTTGTTCAATGCAGTTACCCAGCCCTTGTATGGGATTATAGTCCCCTGGTGACATAGTTATGTAGATTTGTGTGTCGTCTGCATAATTATGATAACACACTTTGTTGTTTTCCATAATCTGAGCTAGTGGAAGCATGTAGATGTTGAACAGAAGAGGCCCCAGTATTGAACCTTGGGGAACACCACATGTCATTTTAGTCAGCTCTGATGTGTAATCAGCCACAGACACAAAGTATTCTCGGTCCTTCAAGTAGGATTCAAACCAGTTAAGTGCTGTGCCAGAGAGTCCCACCCAGATGTTTAGTCTTTCTAGGAGTATGGCATGGTCGACCGTGTCGAATGCAGCACTGAGATCCAGTAACACTAAGACTGAACTTCTGCCATTGTCTATGTTTAAGTGGATGTCGTTGAAAACCTTAACAAGAGCAGTTTCAGTGCTGTGGTGCTGTCGAAAGTCTGACTGGAAAACATCAAAGCAGTTATTTACGGTCAAGAAGTTGTTCAGCTGTTGGAAAACCGCTTTTTCAATTATTTTACTTAAAAATTGGAGGTTTGATATTGGCCTATAATGTTTCATCGTTGCGGAGTCTAAACTAGCCGTCTTTAGGAGCGGTTTAATAACTGCAGTTTTTAGGGCTTGTGGGAAGACACCTGAGAGAAGGGATGTGTTTACAATATGTAAGAGATCAGTGGTCATGCAGTTTGAAATATTTTTGAAAAAGTGTGTTGGTAGAATATCCAAGCAGCAGGAGGATGACTTCAGATGTTGTATGATGTCTTCTAGGCTTCTACGGTCGATTGAATGAAATTGTGTCATGATATTTGAATGGATGTTCTTCAGAGATCGGGACAACACATATCCTGTGGTTGGTGTGGAGGCACTGACTGCTTGTCTAATTTTCTGAATTTTGTCAGTAAAAAAGGAGGCAAATTGATTGCATGCCGGTGGATTGGAGCTCAGCAGCTACCGACACTGGAGGGTTTGTTAGCCTGTCGACGGCAGCAAATAAGGCGCGTGTATTGTTCTTGTTTTTGGTTATGATGTCAGAGAAGAATGACTGCCTTGCATTTCTAAGTTCCAAATTATAATTGCGAAGTCTCTCTTTATAGATGTCACAGTGAACCTGGAGATTAGTTTTTCACCACCTGCGCTCAGCTTTCCGACACTCTCGTTTCTCTATTCTGACCAGCGTAGCATTTCTCCAAGGAGATCTTTGCTTCCCCGAGACAACCTTCACTTTAGTGGGTGCAATGGCATCAATAACATGTTTAACTTTAGAATTGAAGCCATCTACAAGCTCATTGACTGAGAGGCAAGAGAGGGCTGGTGTGGAGGAGAACTTGTGAATAAATAGTTCACTGGTGTTTTCAGAGATGTAACGCTTTGAGTCTATGAGTCAATCTTCAACGTGTGGAAGAGACAAACAGGAAGTCCTCAGCAGCTGTGTGAGGTTACGTTGTTCAGTCCTCCGTTTCCATGTGAAGTGTTGAGGATTGTTTTTAACATTCTTCATTTTATTATTAATGTCCTTTTAAAGAAGTTAACTTACAGAATAACATACAGAGAATAGATTCAAGCCTTTGTTTTAGGGTAGAACTCAGGATCAGTCTTTGTCTCAAGACTTCTTTTTAAAGGTCTCGTCTCATTCTCACATGAAGGACTCTGGGTCATATTTATAATATATAGAAGATGATTTATCACCATTACTGGGATTACTCGTAGAAAAAAAGGACAATCACAACACATAAAATGATACATATGATATATAATATAATAATGTATTATATTATATATTATATCACATTATTACATTATATATTATATTATATATGAGTCAATCCTCCCAGATTAGAAACGAGCAGAACCTACATGGAACCATCACAGGGCTGCACGAGCTGCCAAGAACTCATTCATCTTCTTTCAAAAATCTAAAAGTGTAACCAGTTAGCATTCGATGCTAACAACGCGTGCATGTATCTCTGTGTCACGACTGTAGCTCCTTCACAGTAAAAGCTCTCCCGCTGCAGGAATCGGACAGCAAAGACGGCTTTTATTGTGAAGGAGATCTGAACATTTCCCATCAGATCACAACAGAGAATATATTATTATTATTATTATCATTAGAATTATTATCATCGTTACTATTATGTGGACGTCGTGCAACCCCAACAGGACTCCCAGAGACCGGATCGGACCTGAACCACCACCTCTGAACCTCGTGGTTTTACCGTTATATGGACACGCTGTCAGCTGGGGTCCAGCTGGAACACACACGCACTACTACTGAGAACACACGTCATCAATCAGACTCCATTATGTACAAGCTCCACCTCCAGACTGGACCAGCCAATCCGCCGGCTCCCCTCACCAGGTCCTCCACTGTAGACAACCTCATACAACTGGAGAGAGTTTGATGGATGTTTAACTCGTGAACCCAGCTGTGTATTAGTAGTGTAGTTGGTGTAATCAGGTGAACCAGCTCATGATAGGACCTCCGAGTCAGACCTGGTCCCAGGTGAGGGGCCAGACTTATGATCCCCAGAACGGTTCCACGACAGCCACGTGGAACCCTGACGAGGAAACGTTAGGATCTTTTATACTTCTTGGGGATTTCTCCTCGTTGGTCAATCGACATTCTCAAAGTTCTCCATTTCCTGTGATCACGAATGCAAAGAACCTGCCGCATGGAACCTCCTCTCACGCAGAGTTCACAGCAAACCGCTGGAGAAGATTACTTACAACGTCAACGCAAAGACACCAGCAGAGTCCACAAGATCTTCAACTCCCGTCCGAGAGACGTCTGGGTGGATCCTGTTCAGAGTCTCCATTGTGCAGCAGGCCGCTCAGAGTTGCGACCAGAAGATGGTTGTCGTACCAGCGGTGAAGGAGGCCATCGAGCTGAAGAAGAAGTCCTTTCAGACCTGCTCGGCCCATGAGACTGCTGGTATCAGGACGTTTGAAGGATTGCAGCTTCTGGGATTGCTGGAGAAAGAGAACTCGAGGCCGTGGAAAGGCTTTCCGTCGGCATCACAAAGACCCATCTTCAAACCCGGGAGGACCTAGAGGAGCCTGGGAACACCTCGGGGTCTTGCAGGAGGAACCGGAGGATGTGGTTCCTGATCTCTTCTTTGTGTGATATTGAAATCAATGGACTGGTGATGGAGCTCTCTCCATAGAGCTTTACTTGGGAGAGTCTGAATACTAATGCTGATGGATAAACATGTGTGAAGCCTGTCGTCCATGACGGACACACGAGAAGGTTTAAAGCGTCACTTACTGGCTCCAGGAACCACCAGCAGGTACAGGCCGTCCAGCGTGGCGACCACAGCGTCATTGTAGAGATTCTTCCAGGGAATCTTCAACGTCAGCTTCCCTGGAAGAGACAAACAGGAAGTCCTCAGCAGCTGTGTGAGGTTACGTTGTTCAGTCCTCCGTTTCCATGTGAAGTGTTGAGGATTGTTTTTAACATTCTTCATTTTATTATTAATGTCCTTTTAAAGAAGTTAACTTACAGAATAACATACAGAGAATAGATTCAAGCCTTTGTTTTAGGGTAGAACTCAGGATCAGTCTTTGTCTCAAGACTTCTTTTTAAAGGTCTCGTCTCATTCTCACATGAAGGACTCTGGGTCATATTTATAATATATAGAAGATGATTTATCACCATTACTGGGATTACTCGTAGAAAAAAAGGACAATCACAACACATAAAATGATACATATGATATATAATATAATAATGTATTATATTATATATTATATCACATTATTACATTATATGATATATTATATCACATTATTATATTACATTATTATATTATATGATATAATACATTATATATTATATCACATTATTATATTATATTTATATCACATGATTATATTATATTATACATTATATATTATATTATATTACATTATTACGTCATTTTTATATCACATTATTATATTATATTTATATCACATTATTATATTATTTCACATTATTATATCACATTATTATATTGTATTTAGTGCTGGGCAAGTTAACGCGTTCATTTCGCGTTCACGCAATCATTATTTAACGCCGACAATTATTTTACCGCGCGTTAACTAATTTCTTTAATAACAAAAAAAATACATATATATATATATATATTTTTTATTTTTTTATTTTTTTTTTTTATTTATTGAAAGACAAGAGACAATACATAAACATAACAACAAGAGGATGACAAGAACACTGGGATAAAGCCAGCAAACATCCTGTAGTCAGACTGTCTCATGTTTATGGTTTTGCATTAGAGATATGATGTCCCTTCAGGGTTGCCGTAGAGAAAAGGCTTCCGCTGCTCTGCCTGGAGACGACTGGACATCGCTGGTAAACTCACACACACTCACATGTTAGTGCAGCTACACGTTGACATTCACCGTAAACACATTCAAACGCACAGATCGGGAGCGAAGGACTTTAAAAGTTAGCGGAAACATTAACGTGAGACAACATCCGGTTTCTTCAGACCAACATCCGGTTTTCAGAATAAGATGCCAACAAAGTATGAATTATATTCACATTAAGTATGAAACATGCTGCCTGCATCTCGTGAACCAAATGTTATTGCGCTTTAGTTCATATAGCAGTACTTTCAAAATAAAAGTGCACAATACACTACTTTATAATTCATCATTGAACTTTGCCAGAACAATGCGATTAATCGCATAAAATCCATGCGATTAAACGCGATTAAATATTTTAATCGGTGCCCAGCACTAATTATATTATATCACACTATGATATCACATTATTATGTTATATTATTATATTATATTATATTATATTATATTATTAGCTTCAGAACTCACCGATCTGTCCGGCCTTCACTTTAAATGGAACATCAAACTCACTCTGAAACACAAAGACACAGATTATCATTGTGTGTATATTTAATATCAGAGTCAGAAACATTTAGTCGTCACTTTGAACTCTGAAACGTTATGATTCGTTTAGATGAAGATTTAATTTGTACTTTCTTAAACTTTATGAACAAAACAATTCATTCTCATTTCATATCAACTCTGTGTATGTTTATAACGGAGCATGATGTATTAATGTGCATGATGACGTCAGAGCGACTCTGCATGATGACATCAGAGGGAGGAGGCGGGGCTTACCAAAGCGTTCTCCTTCACTTTCAGGTTCTCCAGAACAACGTTTCCTTGAGACACAGAAGAGGAACAGTCAGTACAACTGATTAGAACGTCTTTATGTTATCTAACGATCCATGAAGCCAGAGCTCTGATTGGTCAGTAGGCGGAGCTTATATACGAGCAGTTGATGTGCTCAGCATCAGTTACCATGGTGATCTACCAGGTAACGAGCGAAGTCACCTCGATAACCACGACAGCCTGCTGCTTCCTGGTGCAGGACTGAGGCCGTTTACAGAGCCGTCAGCTGATTGGTGGAGCCTGTCTTTCTCCAGGTGTGACATGTGAACAGGAAGCTCCAGCGTCTGATTGTTTTAAACACAACATGAAGTATTGCTGACATCATATTTAAACAATGAGTCACAATATAATACAATGTCAACATTCAACATTTAGGTTTGTTATTATAGACTCAATGATCTCATGTTATATTAAAGAGAACTAAATAAAACAGATGTTTAAAAACGTTCAAACTCATAAATAGCATCTGTCTGTCATGATGCGTTCAGGGACACTTGTTCACAAAAGCACTTTAAGATGAAGAGTCTTCCGTTTTATTCTATGAGAGAGGAGTAACACACACACATAGTGTGTGCGTGTGTGTGTGTCTGTGTGTGTGTGCGTGTGTGTGTGTGTGTGCGTAGCTGATAAGCAGACGTTTCTCACCAGTTAACTGTCTTTAACCTCGTGACCGCCTCACTGTCCCGTGTGTCGCATTAACTGTTTAGTGTCTGGACGGTTTCACATGAAGGTGTATTTATACACATACATATACATGCATATACATACATACATACATTTATACATATGTATGTGTATATGTATGTATCTCACCGCAGGTGTCTTGTTGACCGGATGTGACGTCTGTGACGGAGACATTAACACACACGTGGTTCCAACACACTGACCGTGAAACACTAACAACATGATGACGTAACGAGTCTCTTTCCAGTCATGCATGTGAAGATCAACTGTCTCAATAATTAATAAACTTCATATTCATGAAGAAGAAGCACTTCCGCCTCGCTGTGCTGGTGACAGAGTGACGCTCCACTAACGTCAACACTTCATCGGTTTATCACCGCCGACAAGAAGCACAGCCCAGAGCGAATCATCAATGATACTAATAACAATACGAATAACATGTTGTGCGATGTGTCCGTGCTTCCCGAGAGAGGAGGAACCGTTACAGGACGAGGTTTCTGAACGGGAGTCTGGTCCAGCTCACCTCCCCAGATCCCGATCTTGAGCTGGGACTTGTCCAGATTCTCCACGTAGTCTCCGATGAACCTGTTGAGCAGGTCGCTGACCAGAGCCTCGAAGACCATGGCTGAAAGCTCCGGGAGGTCGGGTCACCGTCGGTCTGCACCTGATTTCCGGGTTCTGACGACGAGCAGTCCGCGGATCCACTCTCTCTGGGATCGATTAGTTCTGTCTGTGTGTTGACGGTGACGTGAGCGCGAGAGAGCATCGATGAGTCAGTGAGGGTGGAACAAAGTACTATATATTAATAATAGTATTAATAAATACAATAAGTAATACTACATGGTACAAATACTCTGTTAAAAGTCAAATAAAAATACAACCAATTATATCTTTGATTATCAATACATTCAACCAACAAATATATGTTAATGAGAATAAAAAAAATAATAACAACAATAATTATTACCATCATTATCATTATAAATAAATAATTTAAACGTTATTCAAGATGTTTTTTAAGAAATTCATCTTAACAATAAATTAACATAAAGATTTTTAGCCAGCTTTACAGTTCAACACCACAGGAAGTATGAATTCAATGTTTCAAACAAAAGAAGAGATATGAATATGTGACAGATGTACAAACACACACAAACAAACACACAAACACACACACAGTGAAGAGCTGTTTATGAAAGTGAGACAGAAGAGAATATAATTCATCAGCTGATTCTGAACTGATTGAAGATGAGTCATTGTACACTAATCGTGACATGATGTATGACATCAAACTGACCCTGGATCTGCCATTAATGATCCAATCAGAGCACACACTGGTTTGAATACACAAGGTTTAATTAAACCCAACACAGACCGGTGAGCTGAGGTTTAACTAGATGTGACAGGTTAACTGATGTTTAACTAGATGTGACAGGTTAACTGAGGTTTAACTAGATGTGACAGGTTAACTGATGTTTAACTAGATGTGACAGGTTAACTGATGTTTAACTAGATGTGACAGGTTAACTGAGGTTTAACTAGATGTTACAGGTTAACTGAGGTTTAACTAGATGTGACAGGTTAACTGAGGTTTAACTAGATGTGACAGGTTAACTGATGTTTAACTAGATGTTACAGGTTAACTGAGGTTTAACTAGATGTGACAGGTTAGCTGATGTTTAACTAGATGTTACAGGTTAACTGAGGTTTAACTAGATGTGACAGGTTAGCTGAGGTTTAACTAGATGTGACAGGTTAACTGAGGTTTAACTAGATGTTACAGGTTAGCTGATGTTTAACTAGATGTTACAGGTTAGCTGATGTTGAACTAGATGTTACAGGTTAACTGAGGTTTAACTAGATGTGACAGGTTAGCTGAGGTTTAACTAGATGTGACAGGTTAACTGATGTTTAACTAGATGTGACAGGTTAACTGATGTTTAACTAGATGTTACAGGTTAGCTGAGGTTTAACTAGATGTGACAGGTTAGCTGATGTTTAACTAGATGTGACAGGTTAACTGATGTTTAACTAGATGTGACAGGTTAACTGATGTTTAACTAGATCTTACAGGTTAACTGAGGTTTAACTAGATGTGACAGGTTAGCTGATGTTGAACTAGATGTTACAGGTTAGCTGAGGTTTAACTAGATGCTACAGGTTAACTGAGGTTTAAGTAGATGTTACAGGTTAGCTGATGTTTAACTAGATGTGACAGGTTAACTGAGGTTTAACTAGATGTTACAGGTTAGCTGATGTTTAACTAGATGTGACAGGTTAACTGAGGTTTAACTAGATGTGACAGGTTAACTGAGGTTTAACTAGATGTGACAGGTTAGCTGATGTTTAACTAGATGTTACAGGTTAGCTGATGTTGAACTAGATGTTACAGGTTAGCTGATGTTTAACTAGATGTTACAGGTTAACTGAGGTTTAACTAGATGTTACAGGTTAACTGAGGTTTAACTAGATGTTACAGGTTAGCTGATGTTTAACTAGATGTTACAGGTTAACTGAGGTTTAACTAGATGTTACAGGTTAACTGAGGTTTAACTAGATGATACAGGTTAACTGAGGTTTAACTAGATGTTACAGGTTAACTGAGGTTTAACTAGATGTTACAGGTTAGCTGATGTTTAACTAGATGTTACAGGTTAACTGAGGTTTAACTAGATGTTACAGGTTAACTGAGGTTTAACTAGATGCTACAGGTTAACTGAGGTTTAACTAGATGTTACAGGTTAGCTGATGTTGAACTAGATGATACAGGTTAACTGAGGTTTAACTAGATGTTACAGGTTAACTGAGGTTTAACTAGATGTTACAGGTTAACTGAGGTTTAACTAGATGTTACAGGTTAGCTGATGTTTAACTAGATGTTACAGGTTAACTGAGGTTTAACTAGATGTTACAGGTTAACTGAGGTTTAACTAGATGTTACAGGTTAACTGAGGTTTAACTAGATGCTACAGGTTAACTGAGGTTTAACTAGATGTTACAGGTTAGCTGATGTTTAACTAGATGTTACAGGTTAACTGAGGTTTAACTAGATGTTACAGGTTAGCTGATGTTTAACTAGATGGTACAGGTTAGCTGAGGTTTAACTAGATGTTACAGGTTAGCTGATGTTTAACTAGATGTTACAGGTTAACTGAGGTTTAACTAGATGTTACAGGTTAGCTGAGGTTTAATGTTACAGGTTAGCTGAGGTTTAACTTAAACTTTCTTCTCTTTTTGGTTCTAGGCTCCAGCTAAGGTCCTGGTTCGAGGCCTTTCACAATAAGAGCTTCAGTTCTGAGCATCATATTAACAATGAGCACACGATGTGACACTGACCTCTGCTCTACAGAGGCAACCTGTTAAACCCAACACTGTTTCCACGGTAACACTTCAGCCTTAAAACAGGAAGTGTACGAGAGTCGTTGTTGTTGATCGGGACAAACATGTTTTATTAAAAAACCATTTCCCGCTGATGGAGCGTAATCAACGGTCAGCTGGTGATTGGTGCTGAGTGCAGCGATGATGTTGTCAGCGTGTCACAGTTCAGGGAATCGGCGAAAAGAAGCAGCTGATTGATGTTGATGGAGGAAACATCTAATGTTCTCCAATCAAACACACAGAGAGCATCATTAGTGAGCTCCACAGGAACCACAATATGAACACCAGCATATATCTGTTATTGTTCATTTTTGTAGTTTCCTGATTTGAGTCAAGTCAAGAAATGTTTAACTTCAATCACTTCAGAAATCAGTTTTATACACTTTGCATGGACTCAGGTGGTCTCCAGTGGTCTCAGGTGGCCTCTGGAGGTTTCTGGTGGTCTCTGGAGGTTCTTGTAGGTCTCAGGTAGTCTCTGGAAGTCTCAGGTGGCCTCTGGAGGATTGTGGCGGTCTCAGGTGGTCACGGGAGGTCTCAGATGGTCTCTGGAGGTTTCTGGAGGTATGAAGTGGTCTCAGGTGCCTCTGGAGGTCTCATGTGGTCTCTGGGTTGATCTGCTGACTATGACCTCCTGTCCTTTGTCTCATCTAATTTCCTGTCCTCTCTTCTCAAATAAAAACCAACAGAACTCTCCTTCAGGTGGAGGGTCGGGTCCTGGTGGGGTCTCCTGGGGGAACCATGAGCGCCAGGTGGGGGTTCAGAAGTGACTGCAGAACCCTAATGGATCCCTCTGCTGGAGCTCGTCCTGGACAGGGAGCTCACCTGGGACTGGGTCTCCACTCATGGGGGTCAGTCTGAAGGGACCACATGGTCTTGGCTGTTGACCCTGGTCTACCAAAACCAGATGTTTTGAACCGGAGCTCACGGAGCCTGACTCCAGGTCTCAGTTTGTTACAACAGTTTACAGGATGAAATAAAAACAAAGGTGGAAATATTAAATACATAATAAACTTGGAAAAGTAAAGAAACAGGTTTTTAAATAAACATATAAAATAAAAAATGATCAATAAAAATTTTAAAGAGATTCTGATTCAGGAAACACTCACATGTTTGTATGAGATCAATTGATCTGTTTCTGTGGCCATATAAATAAAGATAAATAAGAAAAAGACATAATTATAATTAGATGATGTCATCCCCCCTCCCCCTCAGCTGGTCATGTGACCTCCTGCCTCCTTTAAATCACCCGTCGTCCCCTCGAGAGAGACAGACAGCGAAGAGTCACAGCGACAGGTAAGTCACCTCTCCTCCTCTGTCTCACTCTCTCTACTACAACTTCATGTACTTTGACTTTATTTAAAGAAACGTATATAAAATATTGTCATACAAAGATGATATATTATAATTTGATATGATGTCATTCAACGTTTATTGTTGTTATATTTACAACAAAATATTGTGTTGTCGTTCTGAGATCAAAATAATTTTAAAAGCACTCGATAAATACAACAAAATAATGATAAAGACTAAACCATATCGAGTATGTATTTATATACATATACTGTAAGTACATATTAATATTATATTTTATTTTATTTCACTGTTCTTTTTCTGATTTGAGATATTATATATATATTACAGGTCATTACTATACTAACAGACAATACTATAAATTAAATTAGACACAGTACAAAACACGATTATGTGTATATAATTCCACTTTTTATAACCTGAATATTTCAGAAATGTATGTGAATATGAATTAATATATATTAATGAATCTCTGAGATCACTTCAGAAACCGAACTCTTATAATTAATAACTAAACTGAACACTGATCCGGTTTCCTTCTTTCAGAGGCCCTTGGAGGAGAAGCTGAGGATTGTGGGAGTTGTGGTGTAGACGGTCTCTTCTTCTTCTTCTTCTCTGGGACAGCAGGATGTTGGGCTCTGTGCTGCTCTGCTGCTGGTCCTTCAGTCTGCTGCGTCTCTCTTCTTCTCTGGTTGATGGAAACATCCAGCTGGACGACGGCCGCCGCGGCGACACCTCCTACCTGTCTGACATTGGTCAGTAAACACCCGACCAATCAGAGAGCTCGCCTGTCACCTGACACGCCACAGCAAGGCTGAAAGAACGAGCCACTATTTAGTGACACAAACGTTACTGTGGGGGGTTATTTCAACACAAACAGAAATAATATCAGAACTGAACTTTATTAATCACTAAGAATTTAACACATGAAATAGGAGTGTTTGTTTGCAATGGTACAAACTTTTTTGGTTTGTATAGAATGAAGCTTTGAGTAACATGAAGTACAAAAGATACGACCAGAACTAAGTAGTTTAGTTGTCTCAACCTAACTAAGTAGTTTAGTTGTCTCAACCTAACTTAATAGTTTAGTTGTCTAACCCTAACTAAGTAGTTTAGTTGTCTAAACCTAAATAAGTAGTTTAGTTGTCTAACCCTAACTAAGTAGTTTTGTTGTCTAACCCTAACTAAGTAGTTTAGTTGTCTAAACCTAAATAAGTAGTTTAGTTGTCTAACCCTAACTAAGTAGTTTAGTTGTCTAAACCTAAATAAGTAGTTTAGTTGTCTAAACCTAAATAAGTAGTTTAGTTGTCTAAACCTAAATAAGTAGTTTAGTTGTCTAACCCTAACTAAGTAGTTTAGTTGTCTAAACCTAAATAAGTAGTTTAGTTGTCTAAACCTAACTAAGTAGTTTAGTTGTCTAAACCTAAATAAGTAGTTTAGTTGTCTAAACCTAAATAAGTACTTTAGTTGTCTAAACCTAACTAAGTAGTTTAGTTGTCTAAACCTAAATAAGTAGTTTAGTTGTCTAAACCTAAATAAGTAGTTTAGTTGTCTAACCCTAACTAAGTAGTTTAGTTGTCTAAACCTAAATAAGTAGTTTAGTTGTCTAAACCTAACTAAGTAGTTTAGTTGTCTAAACCTAAATAAGTAGTTTAGTTGTCTAACCCTAACTAAGTAGTTTAGTTGTCTAAACCTAAATAAGTAGTTTAGTTGTCTAACCCTAACTAAGTAGTTTAGTTGTCTAAACCTAAATAAGTAGTTTAGTTGTCTAAACCTAACTAAGTAGTTTCCTGTGAAGACAGAAGTTTATTTTGTAAAGACTGTATTCATGTAACAAGCGAAAATGTACACGTGTTGCTGCACTTTAGCAGGAAAAAGCACGAAAAATAAATTGCATTGAGTTTCCTTTTAGTGAAATTATTGAATTTGAGTTCTCTCTGATGAACAGTTTGTATGTCTGTATATGTCTAGTGCTTTTATTGTGAAAGGTAAGAAAGAAAGGAGTTGATCTGGTCTGCGCTGTCTTTGTCAAGGTTGAAAGGAGAAAAAAAGTTTGCTGTCTTGATTTGGATCACGGAGCTCTCATGTTGTTCTACACTATAGTTCACATATTGAATATGTCCATTCCAAACGAACAAAGTGATGCGAAAGCCTCACCAAAATCAACCGGAACAATCACGCCACTTCTTCACCACTTAATATTCGTGTTCTGCGTGAAACTACTTATGACAGAAACAAAAAATATATTAAAGTGGTAAAGGCCTTAAGGAGGAGATAGTGATGAAGACGCCTTTGTTCTGCTTATTGGCCACAAACCAGATGAGTTGATGAAGACCTCGGTCTCATGCAGTTTCCACAGAGTCCCGCCAAAATAAGAAGACCTGGTTGTAGATATATTATCCCCATCACCAACAAGTTGTTTTTTTAGCAAAATGCTTGGAGTCAGTTTTTGGGGATATTTTATTAACTCTTTCCACATCATCTGTTAGTCACTCTCTCTGAATATATAAATACATATGAATAATATATAACTGTATCATCTGCATACAGGCGGATTATGTATTTTGTCAGCTTTGTTGAAAGGTTATTCGTCGATGCACTGTGTGTGATAGCGACTGTATACTGTGATTTATATACATCTATAAATCTATATACGACTGTATACTGTGTACTTTGTATGATATCATGTTAATAAGTCTTATTGTGAGTCAAATCATCTGTGATCTGGTGCAGCTGCCATTTCTTTAGGAATACAAACAGCAGATGCAGTTATGAAGGTGGACGGTAACCCATGCAGGTGTGTTTTCTCTGTCCTGCAGAGAGAAGCCACACCCCCATCTCCGTGCATGACCCCGCCCTCTTACCTGTCGACTCACTGGAGGATCATTTCCTGATAGACGCAGTGTCCTACGACGAGGTGGGTGTGGATTCTTTAAAATACACAGTACGCTCTCATGACTCAGTCTCAGTCTCATGCCTGCCATGTCCGTATGTAGCCTGCCTGTCTGCCTGTCTGCCTGTCTGCCTGTCTGCCTGTCTGCCTGTCTGCCTGTCTGCCTGTCTGTCTGTCTGTCTATCTGTCTGTCTGCCTGCCTGCTTGTCTGTCATGTTTGATCCTGTGTCTGCAGGATTGTATTGCACAGCTCTGTTTGCTTGTTTTTGTGTTGTTGTCTTTTTAAACAGTTTTTAAATGTTTAAATGTTTTTAGCGGCTTCTAACACCGTGCCCAGGGACAACGGTTGAAAATTAGCTTTTTTAGCTAACACTGTCACATTTACAGTCATGTTTTTATTAATGTGTGCTGTCGATTAATGTGAACTGTCCCTGTACAAATAAAATCTTAATAATAATAATTTAGTTTCAAGAGCACAAAAACCTGAAGCTTCCAACTTCCTGTCGGCTGCAGTGAATTCATCTGTTTCCTGTTTCAGTACATCTACATCTCTCTGTGTTAGGACTCGTCAGCAGCCTTGCAGCTGCAGGGTCGGGCCATGCGCTCGCCACGTCGCTGCATCCCCCACCAGCAGTCGTGTCTGGGTTACCCGCTGCCCTGCTGCGACCCCTGTGACACCTGCTACTGCCGCTTCTTCAACGCCATCTGCTACTGCCGCCGGGTCGGCCACGCCTGCCCACCACCGAGACGCACCTGAGGCTGAGAGCTGCTCACAGGAAACATGTTGCTGTTCCTTCTGTTACTCGTTGGATAAAATGTGTTTTGGGTGTAATAAAGGACTGCTGAGGAAACGATGTATCGTTGTCATGTCAATTGAACGTGTTTTGTGTCAGTCATCCTGAAAAGACAACATGTCAACGTGCTTATTAATGAATTAAGAAATAAATATGAATTAATGAATAAAGTTGAGATGTACTTTGAGAGAGTCTAGCTGTTCCCCCTGCGTCTTTATGCGACACTCGGCTCACATTCAGAGGAAGAAGAGATTTCACAAGATGTCGACGTCTTTCTTTACAAATGACAACAACAGATCTGTTTCAGAGTTCCTGTGTTTTATTGATGATCCGGTTTAAACTGTCTGAGATGCTCAGTTGGCAGCGATGGTCTGATCCATCCAGGCGCGGAGCTCGGTGACGCGGGCGTACACGCCGGGCATTGTGGGAGTGCAGGTTCCACTGCCCCAGGACACGATCCCGACCAGAGTCCAGGCTCCGGCCTTCTGACAGACCAGAGGACCGCCAGAGTCGCCCTGAAAAACAACAACAAACCAATAAACATCACAAACATCAGGATCAAACCCTGTTATATCTGTTTCTACGTATGCACCACCCACCATGCAGGAGGAGGCTCCGGAGGCTCCGGCACAGATCATCAGGTTGGTGATCTTGCTGCCCCAGAAACCACGGCACTCGTCGTTGGTCAGCAGGGGGAGGGCGGCCTGCTGCAGCAGGGCGGGGGTGTCAGGAGCTGCAACGCACAAACACTTCAAACATCAACACGGACATTCATACTGACACAGTCTGAGCTGGAGGTCTACATGCTGCATGCTGCCCCCTAGTGGTTAAAGGGCTGAGTGCTTCCTCCATCATGGCCTGAAACACTGAGGCCCATCATGTTGGCTCATCTTCTGGTGACGTCTCAGATGTCTCTAAAAACCCACTGATTGGTCTTTATGTACTGGGTCCAACTGAACACAGGTGAGTCCTGAATTTGGTTTAAACTGATTATCAGAAACTTAAGGAGTGAGTCCACCTGCACTGTAAAAACAATCTTATTTCACAGCATAGGTTTCTAGGTCATGACTTAGAAATATGTTTCAGCATTTAAAAGAAAACGTTCTCCAACAAACCAAACTCGTCTCTTGTTTCAGGTGAGATCTGATCTTTTACATTGTTTAGCTGATTCAAGACATTCAGAGTTCCACGTAGAGACCAAGTGAGCCCCGAACTTCCTTCTGACTATCTGCTACTGATAACCATCACTGTTAAAAAGACTCATGCTGCTTCTCTCTCTAAGCCCCGCCCCTTGCTCTCCACCGATTGGTCAGGTGTTCTCACCGTTGTAGCGAGTCAGGCCCCAGCCGCTGGTCACGCACTTCATGCCTCCGTCGAAGTTGTCCGCGGTCTCTGCGACACACACGGGGGAAGTACGCATGTTCATCTGGGCGGGGCTGGCCAGCCTGATGAGCAGGATGTCGTTGTTGATGGTGAAGCCGTTGTAGCGGGGGTGCTTGAACACCTGACAGGAAATGACATCGTTACGACCGGTGAACACACACAGGTAGACGTTGCTGCGGTGAGACCGGAAGCTGACGTTTGTTTGTCACCCACCTTGCCGACCTTCATGACCTGGATGTCCTCAGCGTTGGAGGAGCGGTCGTGTTCTCCGAGGATCACACGGTGGGACGTCCTGCAGGGGAGAAGGGCGGTTACGTGAGGCGGCCATTTTGTTAAAAAATAGATCTAAATATTGCTGAATAATTCCAGACAGACGCACTTACCTGACGTTGCAATGAGCGGCTGTCACCACCCAGTTCTCATTGATGAGAGAGCCACCGCAGAAATGGAAGCCGGTGTAATCCTGAAACAAGAAGAACAACAAGAGTGAGATCACATGTTTATTAACACAACCTGTGTGTGTGTGTGTGTGTGTGTGTGTGTGTGTGTGTGTGTGTGTGTGTGTGTGTTCACCTGCAGGGACACCTGCCAGGGCCAGGAGTGAGGCACCGCCTCCTCACCGTTCACGATACGAGAGTAACCGGTGATGACGGGAGCGATGGCGGGAGAGCCGCAACCTGGTGACATCATCATGACATCATTTACAACAACAACATCCTGACATTCTGGAAGAGCTTCTTTCAAAAAAGAATCAAAGGACCGCTGACAAAAACCAGGCATGGTTGAGCGCCAGACAGAAAAGATCGTAAGTGACCTTTGAGTTGTTGTTTTTTGATGACACAAAACGACAGCGAGACAACGCGATGACGTCATTTATTGGAAAAAACACATTTTTTTATCATTCAGTAAGTTTGCCGTCTACTATTTTGTGACCATTTAGCAAACAGTGATTGAAGTTTAGCATTAATAAAATATTGAATGTTTTAATTTAATGATTTTAAGAATGATCCCTCGACTCTATGGACCATTTTTATTCAACGGTTTCTTTACTTCACATCCAGTTAAAATAAAGCTAAATATAAATCATTCAACAACATGCATCAGCATTTAAACGTGGTGTTTTCCTTCCCTAACTGCATCCACATAATTAACTCTGTTCAGACTTCAGCCTCTCTACTTTACCCAGCATGCTTCACTCCCTCAACTGTTACTCTGATGTCAAAGATTTAGTCTCACCGTAGGCGGCGCCGGCGAAGGCGAGGCAGGAGAGGATCCACAAGAAGGCCATGGCTAGATGGTGTTGAGTCTGTGTGAGCGAGGAGCTTTTATACAACCAGGGAGCGATGTGATTGGACGGGACAGGACGGGGACGTCTTATCAGAGACGGTGGGAGTCAGAACAGGTGGAGCTGACAGAGAGTTTTCCACCAGAGGAGGCTGGAACATGAAGGTTAGAGACATGAGGACTAACATGTTTGTCCACAAAACTATTTTTAAACTCACAGAAGGTTCTTTTTTATTTTCGTAGAGATCAAAAAGGTTGCTAAAGAAAGAATAATTGGGTCGACTAATTGCTTTTTCTGTTTCATAAATATTGAAAAACATCTGTCTCAGTTCCTGTAGAGTCCAAGGTGATGTCTTCAAATGTCTCGTTTTGTCCAACAGTCCAAAACACGAAGAGATTCAGTTTACTGTGAAATAACACAAAGTCACTTCATCAGTTTACAACTAACGACTGACTCCACCAACTGTTTCAACGTTATACCGTAATAACTCTGTAATAACTCTGTAATAACTCTGTAATAACTCTGTAATAACTCTGTAATAACTCTGTAATAACTCTGTAATAATGATGTAGTAACTCTGTAATAATTATGTCATAACTCTGTAATAACTCTGGAATAATTATGTAATAACTCTGTAATAATGATTTAATAACTCTGTAATAATTATGTCATAACTCTGTAATAACTCTGTAATAGCTCTGTAATAACTCTGTAATAACTCTGTAATAATTCTGTAATAACTCTGTACTAACTCCAATAACTCTGTAATAGCTCTGTAATAACTCTG
The DNA here is from genome assembly GCF_949748355.1 of Melanostigma gelatinosum. Classification (NCBI taxonomy): domain Eukaryota; kingdom Metazoa; phylum Chordata; class Actinopteri; order Perciformes; family Zoarcidae; genus Melanostigma; species Melanostigma gelatinosum. Next base: position 33,090,641 of record NC_136635.1, read on the forward strand.
TAATAATTCTGTAATAACTCTGTACTAACTCTAATAACTGTAAAAGCTCTGTAATAACGCTGTAATAATTATGTAATAACTCTGTAATAATTATGTAATAACGCTGTACTAACTCTAATAACTCTGTAATAGCTCTGTAATAACTCTGTAATAACTCTGTAATAATTCTGTAATAACTCTGTACTAACTCTAATAACTCTGTAATAACTCTGTAATAGCTATGTAATAACTCTGTAATAACTCATGTACATGAAAAAACCCGTCTTTCTTGACAACCTGTCCAACATAATATAAAATACATAACCAATGCTACAGACACACTTTAAATGTCCCCAAACCAAAGATAAGATCATTAAAATAGATTTTAGAAAATAAATAAATTACAATATAATTTATTTGTATTTGTTTTGAGTTTAAGTAGGCCTCTCCTTTCTATATGAATCATTTGGTAAGATGCTGCCTCATAGGTATGCTTATATATTTATATATATATATATATATATATTTATATATATATATATATATATATATATATATATATATATTCATATCATTATTTCACTGAGAACAGAAACACATTTGTAAATGTATTTTCAATCGACTGACGTGTTGAAATGTTCCACTTAAACTATAACTGATTGGAGGACGAGCTCCTTCCTCCTCAACTCTCACTGTTCATCTCAACACTCATTTGTGTTGATATTATTATTATTATTTATATAGGTACTTAAATATAATTCCTGAAATAAGGTTAGTTTATAAGTTAACTGCAGATAGTAGTAGATGTTAGACTAAATGATAATCCACAAGCTCTGCAGCTAAAGTAGATACATTTTCACTTGTAATGAACTTGATCTTTGATTTGTGTGAATATGAAATGATGAGTCATTGTTTAACATGTGGAGAACTAAACCCTGAGATCTAACATGTTGAAGTTTCTCTGTGTTCCTCGGAGGCGTCCTGACTTTAGTCTCATGTTGAATCATATTACTGCTTCAGCTCATCATGTGTGAAAGATGAGTGACATCACTCCCCATCTGCTTCATGAGAGTTATGATTCAGGAATGGTTCATTTCTGTACATATTTTGAAAGTAAATATTATGATTAAATCTGCTACAAGCATATTTGCAATGTGAAACAGTATTTCAGTAACTGTAACAGTAAGTGTTCCTCCCTGTGGGACACATGGGCCGGCCTTACACACCTGTTTAAATATGCAGGCGCTCTCACATTCATTCATCTGAAACATCGATCAGTCAACATGTTGGTCTCCTCTCATCCAAAGTGCCCTGAAGATCATTTCTACTCATTCACAAAGATCAACACAACACTGACACTATGCATCACTGTCGTCTCTGTAGCAGTTTTTATTCATGTATTTATGGATTTATTCTACAGCAGGAAGACGATCACTGTGTGCTGGACTGAGTCTGCAGAGCTTGATGTGAGTCTGTGATTAAGAAGCTAAAGTCATTGAAGTGATGTGAGATGCAGATCCACTGCGTACTGTTCTGTGAGCGATACGTACAGTAAAATAACACGTCTGTCTCCTGCATTCAGCACTCGCCTGAACGCCTCACTAAACCTCCGATATGAAATCTCTTTTCATCTTCTGCAGCATTTTACTTTATTTTATTCTTTAGATGCAGCAGAATTAAATAACGTCTTTTAGTTTATAGGAAAGTTTTCTTACGTTTGGTTTTCATCGTAAATTTCACAGTTTTGACAAAAGTAAACGAACTTGTGTGTAAACACACAAGTTTGGTTGTGTGTGTGTGTCCATGTGTCCACGTGTCTATGTGTGTGTGTGTGTGTGTGTGTCCACGTGTCTATGTGTGTGTGTGTGTGTGTGTGTCTATGTGTGTGTGTGTGTGTGTGTCCACGTGTCTATGTGTGTGTGTGTGTGTGTGTGTGTGTCCACGTGTCTATGTGTGTGTGTGTGTGTGTGTGTGTGTGTGTGTGTGTCCACGTGTCTATGTGTGTGTGTGTGTGTGTGTGTGTGTGTCCACGTGTCTATGTGTGTGTGTGTGTGTGTGTGTGTGTGTGTCCACGTGTCTATGTGTGTGTGTGTGTGTGTGTGTCTGTGTCCGTGTGTGTGTGTGTGTGTGTCCGTGTGTGTGTGTTCAGCAGCAGCTTGACCTGAAGTTTCACACATGCTGCATGTTATAAACCTGCAGAGACACGTGAACGTGTGAATATCTATAAATATATGCGGATACAACACAGTCTACAGTTAATATGCATTAAAGACACAAGGAGAGAGCAGCAGGTCTGCATCACTTCTGCTGTTGCCGGGTTACTCGTCGTCCTCTTTGTCATAAAGATGGAGGATTGTCAAAGATTAAGCTTTAAGCTCGTTAGCAGCTTCATGAAATCGAATGTTTCTGTTGAAACACAAACGTATTGTGATGTGTAAGAATTGGTCAGAAAGATCTTTGATATGAGGATCACAGAATGAGTGAGAGAAGAAGAGACACGAGTCGTGAGAGGAGCAGGTCCAAACAAACACAGAGAAACATCATCAGACATGTCGCGCTGCAGGAAGACTTCAAGTCTTCTGATCTCGTTCGGTCCGTTCGATGTTTCAGCGCTTCAATGAAAGCTTGAAGAAGCAGCAGCTGAAGGTGAAGCGTGTTCAGCTCAGTCACAGATATCGTGTGAAAGACTTCACTCTCAACCAACACATCAGTTTATATTAAAGATCAATTCACACATGTGAAAACAGTCACACCAACATTTCAGGAAACAAAATGTAATTTGTGTGTAAATGAGATTCATGGAGTAAGAAATCAAAGTCAAAGTGTGTCACAGTAGAACCTATTATTATGATGGACAGTTAGGCATTTATGTTTGTTAAGAATTACTGTTTATTACATAAGAAGAAATCATTTGTTTGCAGAAGTTTGCAATGAATTCTTGGCTGACTGTTAAATATCAACATATTCTCCACATACTTTATTGTTAATCTGTGTACACACATACATATACTCTGTACACATGAATATATATGTTTAACTGTATGTGTGTGGACACCAGGAAGAATAGCCAATGCTCATGCTAGTGCTCATGGCAATGCTAATAAAATAAAGAAACATGAGGCTGACCATGTCATCAGTCGTGTGATGATAATTAAAGAGGTCAAAGGTCATGGTTCTCTGCTGCTTGTAATGCTGCAGCAACAACCTTCATGTCTCAAGCTGCATTCTCTCCAGTGTCCACCAGGGGGCGACTCCTCTGGTTGTATAGAAGTCTATAGAAAATGACTCTACTTCTCTCTTGATTTATTACCTCAGTAAACATTGTAAACATGAGTTTATGTCTCAATCTCTAGTTTCAAGTCTTCTTCAATACAGCATGATGTTCATTTAGTACATTATGGTCCATTTAGAGTCACACAGACCATAAAGCAGGGGATGCTTTAGGGCGGGGCTACACGCTGATTGACAGGTCGACACCAGAGACGTATACGGCGTCTCTACGTCACTCCTCAGTCCATATATGGTCACTTCCTGTTCACTGGTTGCTAAAGAAACAAGATGGCGACGGTGAAATCGTCGAATTTAAGGCTTCAAAACATCCACAAACCAACGAGTGACGTCACAACGATTACGTCCACTTCTTATATTCAGTCTATGATATAAAGTTCAACACACACACACACCCACACACACACACACACACACACACACACACACACACACACACACACACACGTAGGTCTGACCATCAGTCCGGGGTTCAGTGTGGAGAAGCCGGGGATCAAACCAGCGACCCTGTGATTAGATCTGCTCTCTGCTGAAGCCTCGCTAAGCTAACGTCAAGCTAACAGCTGGACGTGCTCAAACCCTCCACCTGTTTTAGGTTTTCACGCCGTCAGAGCGAGTCGGACAGAAATCTACCCAGCATGCATTGTGCTGTGATCTAGCATCATGTTGAAACAAATCAAAACGACACAATCAGTGATGTTCAGTGTTTTTATTTTCATTCACTGTCCACACACTCGTGGAGTGGAGGTGGGGGGTTTGGGGGGCTTTGGGGGTTTAGTTGGCGGCGAGGATCTGGTCGACCCAGCCGCGGAGCTCGGTGACGCGGGCGTAGACGGCAGGTGTGGAGGTGGAGCAACGGCTGCTTCCCCAGGAGACGATACCGACCAGAGTCCAGGCGTCGTTCTGCTGGCAGACCAGAGGACCGCCGGAGTCGCCCTGAAACACAACAACATCTATTAGCACACATCTGAGTGAGACAGGTGGGAGACAGGTGAGAGAGGTGGTGGGCGGGGCCTCACCATGCAGGAAGTGGCTCCAGCTCCTCCGCCACAGATCATCACGTCGGAGATGCTGCTGCCCCAGTGTCTCTTGCACTGCTCGTTGGACAGCAGGGGGAGGGCCGCCTGCTGCAGCTTGTTGGGAGTACTGGGAGCTGTGGGGGACACACACACACACACACACACACACACAATCAGACACGTATTCCTCCTTCCCTTTCAGAGTAAAAGCATGGTTGATGCAGAGTTGAAGAGATAAATCATTTCAGACCAAAAAGGCCTCTTTAATGAAAACTGCAGAGAAGTATTTGAGGATGTGTTGTGTTGGTTATCTTATTATTATGATTATTGTTGTTATTATGATTCAACCAGCTCTAGAGCTCATATCTCACCGTTGTAGCGGGTCAGACCCCATCCGCTGGTCACGCAGCTCATGCCGGCGGGGAAGTTGTCGGTGGACTCGGCGAGGCAGACCGGGGACACGTTGGTGCCCAGGCGGGCGGGGGAGGCCAGCTTGATGAGGGAGATGTCGTTGCTGATGGTGCTGGGGTTCCAGTTGGGGTGGGTGAACACCTGTGGAAGGGAGGGGGAGGGGTTAGTGGTGGTGTGTGTGTGTGTGTGGGGGGGGGGGGGGGGGGTTCTCACCCTGGAGGGCTTCAGACGCTGGACGACCTCGTTGGAGCCGTAGCCCTTATCGTGCTCTCC
>NC_136635.1:33100610-33129178 GCF_949748355.1 Melanostigma gelatinosum
GTTAATTTTTAACAGGGGGAAGGACCCGGTTCAGAAAAACCTTTAAACAACAACTGGGACACTTCATGGGAATCTCTGCAGCTGACAGGCCGCCACGCCCCCCTGCAGCTGGTTAATGGTTGGTCAGTGTGAAGCAGGTAGAGGAGCTCAGTGATTGGCAGGAGACAACCTCCGGGTCTTTAAAGTAAATCCAAAGCTTCATGTGTTAAAGCTGCATTCTCTCTAGTGTCCACCAGGGGGCGACTCCTCTGGTTGTATAGAAGTCTATAGAAAATGACTCTACTTCTCTCTTGATTTATTACCTCAGTAAACATTGTAAACATGAGTTTATGTCTCAATCTCTAGTTTCAAGTCTTCTTCAATACAGCATGATGTTCATTTAGTACATTATGGTCCATTTAGAGTCACACAGACCATAAAGCAGGGGATGCTTTAGGGCGGGGCTACACGCTGATTGACAGGTCGACACCACGGCATGTTTACCTGCACACTGCAGCATCAGGTTACAGATCAAACTGTTCAATGGAAACCAGAACAAGAGTGTTGGTGAAGTGAACACACAAAGACCTGTGTGTGTGTGTGTGTGTGTGTGTGAGAGACATACTTCTCATTGCCGCTCCTTTTTGATCAACATTGTTTTGATGTTGTCGGGGCTCGTTGCCGAAGCAACTCCTCTCATCGTGGAGGGACGGTGACATGCAACAACACACACACACACACACACACACACACATATTTGGATATAAAAGTTTTCGGTTTTTTAAGTGATCAGTTTTCTGTCATTCATTGTTAAACAGGTAAAATCAGCTGACGGCTGTAAAAGATCAACAAACATCCTGTTTGTGAACACAAACTGCTGAACTCAGGAGCAGATCAATGCTGAGAGACAAGATTAGCTTAGCTTATCTTAGTTTAGCATAAGGCTGCTGCCAGTCTTTATGAGACACAACAATGACATCACTAGAGGGGCTGGTGGCACATGATTGGCTGAAAAGTGGAAAAAAGTGTAGCAAAGTGTCGCAAAGTGTCACAAACTTGCTGTGAAAAAAAGAGCTTTTTTAACATGAAAATATCAGATAAACTGTGTAATATTTTATAATAGTGAGTTTTAATAATGTACTGTACTGTGATGGTTCATTTATGTGTTTTAGTATGAACTTTAAATGACCATGATCCATCGGCCATCATGTCAGGAGTGTGATAGCGTTAGCATTAGCATTACTGTACTTTAGCGGCGTGTTTCGGGTTGTTAGTGCTGGACAGGAAGTGATGTCGTCCCTGGGTTACCATGGAGACAAACTGGGACACAGTAAAAACAACTGGGAGTGATGGCGTCTCAGGGGGGGGGGGGGGGGGGGGGGGGTAGTACCATAACGAGATACAAACACACTGAACAGCCTCTCAGTGACGTACAAAGTTAAGGTTTTCGAGGTTCAGTAACTTCATTTATAAAGATTGTGCACAAACATGACCTCAGCTTTGGCATTCAGAATTAAAAAGTCATCGTAAAACAAAAACAATAAATAGTCAAGAGACACAAAAACAAGTCCTGAAATTAAATAAAGATCGTTGTGCGTGGCTACAAAAAAAGAGAGAAAAAAGAGAGTGGGATTAGATTGTTCCGGGTCACAGCTCCATCCAGGATGTTGCACCTGAGCCCAGTGACGCCCGAGACGCCGGTCTGGACCCAGACCTGGACCCGGGTCTCGATCCCAGCGGTCTGGAGCTGGTCAGCAGCCTCCTGCCCAGACTGAGGCCTTCCTCCCAGGGCTCGGAGGCCTCTCCGCTGGCCCGGCTGACGAACACCACGGGCGGCTGGGTGGAGGCCATCTCAAACCTCAGCTCCACGGTGCTCTTATTACCGAGGAAGGAGGAAGAGGAGGAGGCGGCCTTCCTCTTAGTCCTGGGCTGGGGGGACGGGAGTGGGAACGCTGGGACGACTCTGTGTGAAGACGAGGAAGCGTCTCCGGCAGCGGAGGACGAAGAGCCCAGTTTGGCCAACGCCACGGGGATCTCCTCCAGAGACTCCGCAGAGTCCGAGTGGTACTCAGCAGGAGGGGCGGCGGCCTGGACGGGGCCCGGGACCGGGGCCAGGGAGGCCCTCAGAGGGAATGCTGGGAAAGGAAGCCGGGTACCCAGAGACACAGAGGACACAATGATGGGCTCTAATGGGAGGAAAACACAGCAACAAATGTCCAATTATGAACCAACGTTTGGTCATCATACTGGTCATTACACTGGTCATTACACTGGTCATTACACTGGTCATTACACTGGTCATTACACTGGTCATTACACGGGTCATTATATTGGTTATTATACTGGTCATTATACTGGTCATTATACTGGTCATTACACTGGTCATTACACTGGTCATTACACTGGTCATTACACTGGTCATTACACTGGTCATTACACGGGTCATTACACGGGTCATTACACGGGTCATTACACGGGTCATTACACTGGTTATTACACGGGTCATTACACTGGTTATTATTAAGGTCATTACACGGGTCATTACACGGGTCATTACACGAGTCATTACACTGGTCATTACACTGGTCATTACACGGGTCATTACACGGGTCATTACACTGGTCATTACACTGGTCATTACACGGGTTATTATTAAGGTCATTACACTGGTCATTACACTGGTTATTACACGGGTCATTACACTGGTTATTATTAAGGTCATTACACTGGTTATTACACGGGTCATTACACTGGTTATTATTAAGGTCATTACACGGGTCATTACACGGGTCATTACACGGGTCATTACACGGGTCATTACACTGGTCATTACACGGGTCATTACACGGGTCATTACACTGGTCATTATTAAGGTCATTACACTGGTCATTACACTGGTTATTACACGGGTCATTACACTGGTTATTATTAAGGTCATTACACTGGTCATTACACTGGTTATTACACTGGTTATTATTAAGGTCATTACACTGGTCATTACACTGGTCATTACACTGGTTATTACACTGGTCATTACACTGGTCATTACACTGGTTATTATTAAGGTCATTACACTGGTCATTACACTGGTCATTACACTGGTTATTATTAAGGTCATTACACTGGTCATTACACTGGTCATTACACTGGTTATTATTAAGGTCATTACACTGGTCATTACACTGGTCATTACACTGGTCATTATACTGGTTATTACACTGGTCATTACACTGGTCATTGTAAATGTGTAAATGTGTGTAAACTTGTGTAAATGTGTGTTTCTGCTGAAAACAGAGACCTTGTTGTTTCAGGTCACAGGAAGGCATTACATGAGTGACGGTCCTCAAAGGGTTAGAAAGACAGACGTGTGTGTGTGTGTGTGTACCGGGGGGCGGGGCTGAACCCGGGCCACGCCTTGTGGTGACCTCTACTGGAACTTTACGGACCTTCTTCTTTTTCTGTGAAAAGCACAAAGACACACTCTCACTGGCAATCAGGAGACAGCATTCATGTGCGACGTCACACCGATGATTGACACATGAGTGACGTCATAGACGAAGAAGAGAACCAGAAGGACACAAACACATTAACTCTTCACACTAATTACAACACACACCCCATCTCTTCTCTGTGTGTGTGCGTGTGTTTACCTCTGTGTGTGTGTGTGTGTGTGTGTGTGTTTACCTGTGTGCGTCGGTGTGTGTGTTCTGCTGCTTTCAGCTCAGTAGACATTGTGGGCGGAGCTTCTTCCTCCATGACAGGACTGGACACGGTCCTCACTCTGCCATTGGACAGGAACCTGACACACACACACACACACACACACACACACACACACACACACACACACACACACAGGTGTTACTAAGACAATTATTTTCCTGTTGATCGATTAATCGTTGGAGCTCTAAAGTGAATAAATAATGTGACATAATGGTAATTTAACAAAAGCAGATATTTAAATAAAAATACAATCTTTAATTTCTTAACATTAGAATTGTGTTTTTTTATGTAAACAATCACTAAATATGACAATAACTAAGTCAAAAGATGACATTTAGAATATGTTTGTTTTTAGTACAAATCCCTGATGATTTTATTTATTTTTTAATAAGCCTACATTTTGGTACAAGTACAACACCCCGACTACAATCACAGCACAGTAGTACCAGCCAATCACAGCACAGTAGTACCAGCCAATCACAGCACAGTAGTACCAGCCAATCACAGCACAGGTTCATCTCTTTCTCTCTCCTGCTGGACTCAGCGCTCTGAGAGCTGCAGTGTAAATAAAGTCACTCCCAACAGACGAAGGTTCAGAGAGTGGAGTTATTTATGAAGGCAAACACACACACACACAATACACACACACACAGACAGACACAATACACACACACACACACACACACACAGACATACACAATACACACACACACACAATACACACACACACACGCACACAATACACACAATACACACACACACACAATACACACAATACACACACACACACAATACACAATACACACAATACACACACACTTTGTTTGCTTCCCGGAGGTCACGGGCAAAAGAATTCTCCTTTTGCACACTTAGTTTTTTGGTCTTTCCATGGCTATCTATTGTGTTATGAAATGAAGTGTTTACTAAAAAGGCATCGGGATCAATGGCAGCGAGGCGTGTCGACAGGACCAGAACCAGAACCAGGACCAGAACCAGAAGCAGAAGCACTCACTCTGCCTCCCCGTGCACAGACACAGTGTTCGGTTCCTCCACGTCCAGCTGAGGGTTGGTGTAGCCCAGAGTCCCCGAGTAGTTCACGTCCTGAGGGGGGTCAGACCAGAACACATATTTCCTGTAATTAAGAGTTATTGTGTGTTTTTGTATTTCAGCTGCACAGTCATGCTAATAACGAAGCTAACAAGGAGGTTCACTTCAGTTACATTATGAAAATGAGTACTGCTGAAGGTAAATTATAACGTCCTCCTTCTTTCTTTCTTTCCTTCCTTCCTTCCTCCTTCCTTCCCCCCTCCTTCTTTCTTTCCTTCCTCCTTCCTTCCTTCCTTCCTTCCTTCCTCCTTCCTCCGTTATCATTTAAATAGTGTGTTTCTATGAAAATAATCACTCTAGACAGTAACGTTTTCTGTTTCTGTTATTTATTATTTATGGACACATTTTCTCATTTCTGATAAGTTTGTCTATCAATCTAGTAGCCGAGCTTTTTTAATGTGAAACCCTGAATAAGTCTCTTTTTTTAAGGCAACGATTGACGATTATGTAGTTTTGTGTACTTTATAGTCACATGACTAATCAATACTCTACTAGACCATAATATCCTGCCATGTCACCATGGTTACAATGTCCTGAATGAGGAGTTACATTTAGAAAAGGATGTAAAAGTTCATCCTGTGTTGATGTCGCCCCCTACAGTCAGAGAGGGGAACAGCTGCTGCAGGTTTTCATATTTACACCAGTTAGTTTTGTGTGTGTGAGAGTCGGTGTGTCGGGTCACATCAGAGCCAACATGGCTGCCGGCGGAGCCTCAGTTACCTTGATGAGGTGGAGCGACGGTGGAGCCGCCGGCTCCTTCACTGATCCTGGTTTCCTGGAGTCTCTGCCGTCCTGACGGTGACGCTGACGCACGATGTATTCAAAGGTGCTGAGTCGGTTCCACACTGTAACACACACACAGTGATGATGTCACCGCCACACAGACAGACAGACAGGTGTGTGTCTGTGGTGTCTTACTCAGGTAGAGGTGGAAGCAGAGCAGGTGGCAGAGCAGCACGGACGACAGCAGACCCAGAGCGACGGTGACGGCAGCAAGACCGGGAATCACTGCTGCAGCCGACCGGACCGGAGCCGCCGGCAGGAAGAGAAACCACACGGCTGTCTCGTTCCTCCCTACACACACACACACACACACACACAAAGACAAAGACACAAAGACACACACACACAAAGACACACACACACACACACAAAGACACACAAAGACACACAAACACACACACACACACACACACAAAGACACACACACACACACACACAAAGACACACACACACAAAGACACGCACACACACTCACACACACACACACAAAGACACGCACACACTCACTCACACGCACACACCCACACAAAGACACACACACACACACACACACACACACAAAGACACACACACACACACACAAAGACACACACATACACAAAGACACACACACACACACATACATACACAAAGACACACACACACACACACACAATCACACACACATACACAAAGACACACACACACACACACACACACACACATTCACAAAGACACACACACACACAAAGACACACACACACAAAGACACACACACACACACACAAAGACACGCACACACACTCACTCACACACACACACACACACACACACAAAGACACGCACACACACTCACTCACACGCACACACACAAAGACACACACACACACACACACACACACACACAAAGACACGCACACACACTCACTCACACACACACGGGATGAATTTCTATCATCATAATGAAAAACAGGAGCCTGATTTAAAAAATACAGGAATTATCATGGAAGAAAGAACAGACTCACAATGTTGCTATTGTTAAATAATAAATATTTTTGCTATTATTATTGTTAATTTGTATTATTATTGTCATTTATTATTATAATGTCTTGTTGTTATTATTATTATTATTGTTCAAAATGCAGCAGAACTTTATAAAAGTTCTAACAAGATGTAAAGTGAATTGGTTCCGGTGTGTTTTAAGCATATTTTGAGGATTGTCTGGATATTCATTGTGATCACGATGAACCAGATCGATCTGATGCTGGGTCAGAGGTCAGGGGTCAGGGGTCAGGTCTTACCCAGGAAGTGTTTGTCAGAGCGGAGTTTAGACGGGTCCAGAAAGAACTCAATGAAGACGTAGAAGGCAACGACCAGAACCAGAGAGACCCCCAACAGAGCCGAGACCACACTGTGGAGGAACAACCTGCAGGAGACACACAGAACACAGTACTGCAGAGTACACACAGTACTGCAGAGTACACACAGTACTCCTAAATGCAGACAGTACTGCTGAGTACACACAGTACTACTGAGTACACACAGTACTCCTAAATGCAGACAGTACTGCTGAGTACACACAGTACTGCTGAGTACACACAATACTCCTAAATCCAGACAGTACTGTTGAGTACACACAGTACTGCTGAGTACACACAGTACTCCTAAATGCAGACAGTACTGCTGAGTACACACAGTACTGCTGAGTACACACAGTACTCCTAAATGCAGACAGTACTGCAGAGTACACACAGTACTGCTGAGTACACACAGTACTGCTGAGTACACACAGTACTCCTAAATGCAGACAGTACTGCTGAGTACACACAGTACTGCTGAGTACACACAGTACTCCTAAATGCAGACAGTACTGCAGAGTACACACAGTACTGCTGAGTACACACAGTACTGCAGAGTACACACAGTACTGCTGAGTACACACAGTACTGCAGAGTACACACAGTACTGCTAAATGCAGACAGTACTGCTGAGTACACACAGTACTGCTGAGTACACACAGTACTGCTAAATGCACACAGTACTGCTGAGTACACACAGTACTGCAGAGAACACACAGTACTGCAGAGAACACACAGTACTGCTAAACACACACATTACTGCTGAGTACACACAGTACTGCAGAGTACACACAGTACTGCAGAGTACACACAGTACTGCTGAGTACACACAGTACTGCAGAGAACACACAGTACTGCAGAGTACACACAGTACTGCTAAACACACACAGTACTGCAGAGTACACACAGTACTGCTGAGTACACACAGTACTGCAGAGAACACACACATTACTGCTGAGTACAAACAATTCTGCTCAGTACACATGACACTGCTGTGTACATACAGTACTGTTGAGTACACACAGTACTACTGAATACATATATTCTGCTCTTGCTTTGTGCAGGAAAGCTTAACAGATAGCTAACAGTAGATCCTTTCAATAAAGACCCAGGCATCCGTTGAAGAGTTTCAGGGCTTTAGTTAGAAGTTCTTACTTTTGTAAAACTGTGGAAACACAATATGAAATATGGCCTTACAAACTGTCCATATACACATACATGAATACATAACAACAATCCAGCATATAGCCAACATGAAAGAATGTTCGACTAGCTAGCTTCTAAGCTAATATTAACATTGCCGTCAATGGAGAAATGCTAATCGCGATTAGCATTTAATACAACGCAAATACTATATTAACAGAGCAAATAGAATATAATATAATATTTCTTCTCATGCTTCATGACGAAATACTCACAGACTAAGGTCTCTCAAGGTTACCAAACAGAAGAGGTGAAACATTAGTAGTATTCATAAGAATACCAAAACAACGAGGTACTAACTACGGCAAGAGAAGAAGGACAAATGCGAGCATGAAAAGGCAATGACATTCTACAACACAGAAATGTGGGGGCAGAACAACATATGTCTTGTGTATTTACAAGTTTGTGGGTTATGATCAGCTGGAGCTGACATCCATCTTTGTAGTTGTAGTCAGATATTTAATAAAAGGACACAATGATTTTAAATAGCATTAAAATACAGATGTGCACACTAAACGTTCTATTTTTTGTATTACCATCATGGTGGAAAGTCCAAGTATTTGTATTTCCTTTACATTACCAAGAGAGAGACGAGCCTGATGTTGTGAAGGAGAAGTTGTGTTATTTGTTGACGTCAGACTCAGACGTACCTGTAGTTCCTGCTGCCCACACAGTTGTTGAGCCAGCGACAGTGATGGTCGAAGTTAGAAACACACTTGTTACAGGCGCTGCAGTGCTTCGACTTGGGACCCCTGAAACCACACCAGAGACGCCCTCCGGTTCAATATATCAGAGGATTAAAAAGTAGCAGTCGTCCAACTGTAGTAGTAGTAGTTTGACTGTAGTAGTAGTCTGACTGTAGTAGCAGTACTAGTCTGACTGTAGTAGTATTCTGACTGTAGTAGTAGTACTAGTCTGACTTTAGTAGTAGTACTAGTCCGACTGTAGTAGTAGTAGTAGTCCGACTGTACTACTAGTAGTAGTCTAACTGTAGTAGTAGTATTCTGACTGTAGTAGTAGTAGTAGTCTGACTAGTAGTTTAACTGTAGTAGTAGGAGTCTGACTGTAGTCGTAGTAGTGTGACTGTAGTAATAGTAGTCTGACTGTAGTAGTAGTAGTCTGACTGTAGTAGTCTGACTGTAGTAGTAGTCTGACTGTAGTAGTCTGACTGTAGTAGTAGTAGTATTCTGACTGTAGTAGTAGTAGTAGTAGTAGTCTGACTGTAGTAGCAGTAGTAGTCCGACTGTAGTAGTAGTAGTAGTCTGACTGTAGTAGTAATAGTAGTCTGACTGTAGTAGTAGTAGTCTGACTGTAGAAGTAGTATTCTGACAGTAGTAGTAGTACTAGTCTGACTGTAGTAGTAGTCTGACTGTAGTAGTAGTATTCTGACTGTAGTAGTAGTAGTAGTCCGACTGTACTAGTAGTAGTAGTCTAACTGTAGTAGTAGTATTCTGACTGTAGTAGTAGTAGTCTGACTAGTAGTTTAACTGTAGTAGTAGGAGTCTGACTGTAGTCGTAGTAGTGTGACTGTAGTAATAGTAGTCTGACTGTAGTAGTAGTAGTCTGACTGTAGTAGTAGTATTCTGACTGTAGTAGTAGTCTGACTGTAGTAGTCTGACTGTAGTAGTAGTCTGACTGTAGTAGTAGGAGTATTCTGACTGTAGTAGTAGTAGTAGTAGTAGTCTGACTGTAGTAGCAGTAGTAGTCCGACTGTAGTAGTAGTAGTAGTCCGACTGTAGTAGTAATAGTAGTCTGACTGTAGTAGTAGTAGTCTGACTGTAGAAGTAGTATTCTGACAGTAGTAGTAGTACTAGTCTGACTGTAGTAGTAGTCTGAATGTAGTAGTAGTATTCTGACTATAGTAGTAGTAGTAGTCAGACTGTACTAGTAGTAGTAGTCTAACTGTAGTAGTAGTATTCTGACTGTAGTAGTAGTAGTCTGACTAGTAGTTTAACTGTAGTAGTAGGAGTCTGACTGTAGTCGTAGTAGTGTGACTGTAGTAATAGTAGTCTGACTGTAGTAGTAGTAGTAGTCTGACTGTACTAGTAGTAGTAGTCTAACTGTAGTAGTAGTATTCTGACTGTAGTAGTAGTAGTAGTAGTCTGACTAGTAGTTTAACTGTAGTAGTAGTAGTATGACTGTAGTAGTAGTATTCTGACTGTAGTAGTAGTAGTATTCTGACTGTAGTAGTAGTAGTAGTAGTCCGACTGTAGTAGTAATAGTAGTCTGACTGTAGTAGTAGTAGTCTGACTGTAGAAGTAGTATTCTGACAGTAGTAGTAGTACTAGTCTGACTGTAGAAGTAGTATTCTGACAGTAGTAGTAGTACTAGTCTGACTGTAGTAGTATTCTGACTGTAGTAGTAGTATTCTGACTGTAGTAGTAGTACTAGTCTGACTGTAGTAGTAGTAGTCTGACTGTCGTAGTAGTAGTAGTCCGACTGTAGTAGTAGTAGTCATCTAACTGTAGTAGTAGTAGTAGTCTGACTGTAGTAGTATTAGTCTGACTGTAGTAGTAGTAGTCAGACTGTAGTAGTATTAGTCTGACTGTAGTAGTAGTATTAGTCTGACTGTAGTAGTAGTATTAGTCTGACTGTAGTAGTAGTAGTAGTCTGACTATAGTAGTAGTAGTCTGACTGTAGTAGTAGTCTGACTGTAGTAGTATTAGTCTGACTGTAGTAGTAGTCTGACTGTAGTAGTAGTAGTATTCTGACTGTAGTAGTAGTAGTAGCAGTCTAACTGTAATAGTAGTATTCTGACTGTAGTAGTAGTAGTAGTAGTCCGACTGTAGTAGTAGTAGTCTGACTGTAGTAGTAGTATTAGTCTGACTGTAGTAGTAGTCTGACTGTAGTAGTAGTATTCTGGCTGTAGTCGTAGTAGTAGTAGTCTGGCTGTAGTAGTAGTATTCTGACTGTAGTAGTAGTATTCTGACTGTAGTAGTAGTAGCAGTCTAACTGTAATAGTAGTAGTCTGACTGTAGTAGTAGTAGTAGTCTGACTGTAGTAATAGTCTGACTGTAGTAATAGTAGTCTGACAGCAGCAGCAGCAGTACTAGTAGTAGTAACAGCTGTTAGACTGCAGGTCTACATGTGACCCAGTTCCTCCAGGACCTCTTGGGAGAAACCAGACCACTGACCTGGTTTCTAACTGCAACTCAGGATCAGATCCATCACAGTGACTCACATCAGACCTCAGTGAGTACTTTCATTATTTACACTGAGGAAGTGAGCTGCATTAAACATGGAGATACCCAACACTTCTTAAAGGGCCAGTACCCCCCTACTGTCTCAATATTACTACAGACTGCCTTCAGAGACAACCTGGATGACGTCTGTCCAACTCTCTGGAGGACACACAGGCTCCTACATATCTACATAGATATATGTTTCATTAAAACATTTTAGGTTTCTGGGTCATGTGACATCTTCATTCAAATGCCATCTGCTGATGAACGATGCTTTTTGAATGGAGCTTTTTAAGTGTCTGTTATTACTGATGTTAATTCATCTAAACATTCTAGAGTCGACTCACACGTCCACCTGGCAGAGGTAGCAGTGGCAGTTCTCGATGACGTGGGCGTGTTTTGAGCGGTCGAACTCTGGCACCGGACCTCTGTCGCTCTTGGTTCTGACGTTGTGGTCGGCCGGGTCCACGGACACAGCCATCAGGTGGACGCACAGGTGACACACGAAGGTGACTCCAGTACACTGAGGCTCAGCATCAGGACCACAACAAAACGCAGGATGATCAGTGGACCGATAGGGAAGCTCATTCAAGTCACATTAGCATCATCTACACATATCCAGAATCAGCGATAGTAGTAGTTGTAGTAGTGGCAGTAGTAGCAGTAGTAGTAGTAGCAGTAGTAGTAGCAGTAGTAGCAGTAGTAGTAGTAGTAGTAGTAGTAGTAGTAGTAGCAGTAGTAGCAGTAGTAGTAGTAGTAGTAGTAGCAGTAGTTGTATTAGCAGTAGTAGTAGTAGTAGTAGTAGTAGTAGTAGTAGCAGTAGTTGTAGTAGTAGTAGTAGTCGTAGTAGTAGCAGTAGTTGTAGTCGTAGTAGTTGTAGTAGTAGTAGTAGTAGCAGTAGTTGTAGTAGTAGTAGTAGTCGTAGTAGTAGCAGTAGTTGTAGTCGTAGTAGTTGTAGTCGTAGTAGTAGTAATAGTAGTAGTAGTAGTAGTAGCAGTAGTTGTAGTAGTAGTAGTAGCAGTAGTTGTAGTCGTAGTAGTTGTAGTCATCTGACAGCAGTGAAATATTAGCATCATCTAAAGATACTAAAGGCTACAACCAATAAACCAATGAGCATAATCAATAAGTAACACTGGGTCCATCGGGTCTAAAGGATACGATGTAGCCTGCAGGGATCCAGTGGGGGGGCAGCAGCGGGACGAACACGCCAAAGCCGGTGATGGCGAAGTAGACGTAGAGCAGCCAGGCCAGCAGCTGGAAGGGGTGCGGAGGCCAGCTCCACCCGTTGGTCCGGGAGCAGAGCGCCGCGTCGGCCTGCCGGAGCCCGTCATCGTCAGCGACCGGCGCCGTGCGGTTCGGGTTCCTACTGCACGCGTCCATCCTGCAAACAAACACAGAATCAAACCAGCTGAGAGGTCGCTTTCAGCCAGAGAGCATGGTCTTCATCACGCGATATCTTATATCTGCTCCATCTAATATTGGAACATAACTGTGCCTCGTCAGTACTCTTAAAAATTTGTGGGAAAATGTCTCAAAATGTATTAGCGATGTTTTGTACAAAGATTTTTTCTATATTACATATAAGTGTAAGTTTACAAGACAGACACATTTTTGTGTTTTTTACAAAGAGTTTGTAATGTATTTAAAAACTACGCTAAAGATTGTACAGTATTTGAGTAAATGTACTTAGTTACTTTGCACCACCATGAAACAGAGAAACAGAGAAAGTTTATTGATTATTAGAATCGTTTATATTGTAATAATGTTATGTCCATCAGCTGATCACTTCTTCTCTCTGATATTAGATTATATGACATTCATGAAATTGATTAACAGTTTTTGAGATGTTGTCATCTTACTGAGTAAAACCTGCAGGTTAACCTGGTGGTACAGCTCATACACATACTGATACAGATATTTATTTCATCAATACATCAACAAATGAATCAGCAGATTGCTCCATAATGAAAACTGAACTAATTAATAGTCACATTGCTAAATATCCACATGGAGTTTGAGGCTATACTACAGGTGTGGATGATGGACAGCTCGAGGCTACTACAGGTGTGGATGATGGACAGCTCGAGGCTACTACAGGTGTGGATGATTGACAGCTCGAGGCTACTACAGGTGTGGATGATTGACAGCTCGAGGCTATACTACAGGTGTGGATGATTGACAGCAGCATTAACCCGGGTACTCACGTGTTTAGCGCGGGTTAACGGGCCCTCCTCTCCACTGCATCTCGAGCCACAGACCCGTGTCAGACCCGGGTCAGAGCGTTAACTCACTTCCATCCCGTGTTCGACCCGGTGATTAGCTTCACAACAAACACACGAAGGTTAGCGTGCTAAGCTAATCACTCGCAGTGTTTAGAGCTCAGGCTGATCTCAGATCAGTTCCTACAGACAGTGACGTCGGGCCTCACGATTAAACGTTTATCACGGAAGATTGTTTTAAATATTTAAGATCAGCCTCTAAGCGAGTCAACCGTGAGCTAGCTGTTAGCCTGTTAGCATAGCGGACGCTGCCTTCCTGCTACGGCTCTGTGCGTCGTTTCCTTGGTAACGCTCCATGGTCTGCTCTCATTGGTCACAGCAGACCCCGCCCACTGACAGCTGTGATGACGCTTAGAGTCCAGCAGGGGGCAGTAGCCTCATGAACGTTGAAACACTTTTAAAGATATTCACATTTAAACTGAATGAACACAATAAAAATACACTTTTATTGAATCCTTGGGATCCTAATAACTATTAATAACTATTAAACGGTAGCGTAATGTATGTACAGTATATGTTTATGATGTCATATAATTTAATATAATAAAATAAATTACCATATGATATAACATTATATCTGATCATATTAAATCATATAAAATAATATAATATCATGTCATAACATATAAAGTTATTCAATTGAATATAATATAGAATTATATAATATATTATATTATATTATAAGATCAGAGAAATAAAAAAATAAAGAATAAAGAATATAAAGAATAAAGAATAAAAATAAATTATTATTAAATAAAGTATGATATCAAATAATCAATGTTTAATAAGTCTATAAGCAAAACGTTGGTGTCAAAATAGTATGGTCAAACGTGTTGAGAGTGAAGAGTTTAGTTTTTGAGGTTTTGGCAGTGGCGGCCGTGTGTTTCATATCTGGGCCTTCAGTGCTGTCCTGCAGCTGAAACACCACCTTATGACTGATGATGGCGCCACAGCTACGCTTATGTGTTTCTATGGTGTAACAATACACGTATTCGTATTAAACCGTTCGGTACGAGGCTTACAAACCGAACAATACGTTTGAATAATAATTTGGAAAATGCAGAAGCTTAAATTGTGGGAAATGTAATGTTTTCTGCTCTCACGTAGGACGTGTGACCTCTGAACAAGAACAAAACAAACACAACAAAGAACAGCTGGAGCTCTGCACATGTTCTGGGAGGCTACGCCAACTAGCTTAATAATAATAATAATAATAATAACTTTAATTTATATAGCGCCTTTCAGGGGACCCAAGGCCGCTTTACAAGAGTAACAGTTGGGAAAACAACAGCAGCAGCACACTGGAGGGCTATTCATAACTCTGGCTTCTCTTCATCCATTCATAACTCTGGCTTCTCTTCATCCTTTCATAACTCTGGCTTCTCTTCATCCTTTCATAACTCTGGCTTCTCTTCATCCTTTCATAACTCTGGCTTCTCTTCATCCTTTCATAACTCTGGCTTCTCTTCATCCATTCATAACTCTGGCTTCCCTTCATCCTTTCATAACTCTGGCTTCTCTTCATCCATTCATAACTCTGGCTTCTCTTCATCCTTTCATAACTCTGGCTTCTCTTCATCCATTCATAACTCTGGCTTCTCTTCATCCTTTCATAACTCTGGCTTCTCTTCATCCATTCATAACTCTGGCTTCTCTTCATCCTTTCATAACTCTGGCTTCTCTTCATCCTTTCATAACTCTGGCTTCTCTTCATCCATTCATAACTCTGGCTTCTCTTCATCCATTCATAACTCTGGCTTCTCTTCATCCATTCATAACTCTGGCTTCTCTTCATCCTTTCATAACTCTGGCTTCTCTTCATCCATTCATAACTCTGGCTTCTCTTCATCCTTTCATAACTCTGGCTTCTCTTCATCCATTCATAACTCTGGCTTCTCTTCATCCATTCATAACTCTGGCTTCTCTTCATCCATTCATAACTCTGGCTTCTCTTCATCCTTTCATAACTCTGGCTTCTCTTCATCCTTTTATAACTCTGGCTTCTCTTCATCCTTTCATAACTCTGGCTTCTCTTCATCCATTCATAACTCTGGCTTCTCTTCATCCTTTCATAACTCTGGCTTCTCTTCATCCATTCATAACTCTGGCTTCTCTTCATCCTTTCATAACTCTGGCTTCTCTTCATCCTTTCATAACTCTGGCTTCTCTTCATCCATTCATAACTCTGGCTTCTCTTCATCCATTCATAACTCTGGCTTCTCTTCATCCATTCATAACTCTGGCTTCTCTTCATCCTTTCATAACTCTGGCTTCTCTTCATCCTTTCATAACTCTGGCTTCTCTTCATCCATTCATAACTCTGGCTTCTCTTCATCCTTTCATAACTCTGGCTTCTCTTCATCCTTTCATAACTCTGGCTTCTCCATCCTTTCATAACTCTGGCTTCTCTTCATCCTTTCATAACTCTGGCTTCTCTTCATCCTTTCATAACTCTGGCTTCTCTTCATCCATTCATAACTCTGGCTTCTCTTCATCCTTTCATAACTCTGGCTTCTCCATCCTTTCATAACTCTGGCTTCTCTTCATCCTTTCATAACTCTGGCTTCTCTTCATCCTTTCATAACTCTGGCTTCTCTTCATCCATTCATAACTCTGGCTTCTCGTCATCCATTCATAACTCTGGCTTCTCTTCATCCTTTCATAACTCTGGCTTCTCTTCATCCTTTCATAACTCTGGCTTCTCTTCATCCTTTCATAACTCTGGCTTCTCGTCATCCATTCATAACTCTGGCTTCTCTTCATCCTTTCATAACTCTGGCTTCTCTTCATCCTTTCATAACTCTGGCTTCTCTTCATCCTTTCATAACTCTGGCTTCTCTTCATCCATTCATAACTCTGGCTTCTCTTCATCCTTTCATAACTCTGGCTTCTCCATCCTTTCATAACTCTGGCTTCTCTTCATCCTTTCATAACTCTGGCTTCTCTTTATCCTTTCATAACTCTGGCTTCTCCATCCTTTCATAACTCTGGCTTCTCTTCATCCTTTCATAACTCTGGCTTCTCTTCATCCTTTCATAACTCTGGCTTCTCTTCATCCTTTCATAACTCTGGCGTCTCTTCATCCATTCATAACTCTGGCTTCTCGTCATCCATTCATAACTCTGGCTTCTCTTCATCCTTTCATAACTCTGGCTTCTCTTCATCCTTTCATAACTCTGGCTTCTCTTCATCCTTTCATAACTCTGGCTTCTCTTCATCCTTTCATAACTCTGGCTTCTCCATCCTTTCATAACTCTGGCTTCTCTTCATCCTTTCATAACTCTGGCTTCTCTTCATCCATTCATAACTCTGGCTTCTCTTCATCCTTTCATAACTCTGGCTTCTCTTCATCCTTTCATAACTCTGGCTTCTTCATCCTTTCATAACTCTGGCTTCTCTTCATCCTTTCATAACTCTGGCTTCTCGTCATCCTTTCATAACTCTGGCTTCTCTTCATCCTTTCATAACTCTGGCTTCTCCATCCTTTCATAACTCTGGCTTCTCTTCATCCTTTCATAACTCTGGCTTCTCTTCATCCTTTCATAACTCTGGCTTCTCTTCATCCTTTCATAACTCTGGCTTCTCTTCATCCTTTCATAACTCTGGCTTCTCTTCATCCATTCATAACTCTGGCTTCTCTTCATCCATTCATAACTCTGGCTTCTCTTCATCCATTCATAACTCTGGCTTCTCTTCATCCTTTCATAACTCTGGCTTCTCTTCATCCATACTAAAAAGACTGTAATTCTGTATCTACAAGGTCTATTTGAATAATTGTAATGTTATAATACAGGTACCACTTGTGAGAGTTGTTCAGAGGTGTAAATATTGTGTATATGTTGCTGGTTAATCATGAATGAAGATGCCACACAGCTCAAATTCAAAAGTTTTAGGTTCACCTGAAAGAAAAGCACTTTTATTGAAATTATTTATTTGAAATAATGCAGATTGAAGCCTAAAAACTCTCCCAAATCACAGCACATGTCAGAATTTTTGCTGTGGTAAAGTGAAGCAAACAAAAGTTAGAGAGGTTTTAGTACAGAGAGGTCACGGGAGGTCGAGCAGATTTGTCATTTTGGAAGCAGCTGTTCCAGCTGTTCCATTGTACTTTCATATCCTATATGACGATATATTTCACTTGTTTTATCACTAATAGTGTTCAATCTATCCAAATACAGCAGTTTGGCTTAATTTTGAGAGCCTGAGGCCTCTCTGTCTGTGAACCGTGCATCCACTCTCGTCTGCCTGTGTGTATGTGAGGCTATAACAGCCTATGATTGGCCAATTCCAGACGACGACACCTTGTTCGACCTCAGAGTCTCATGAATGCAGCGCTGGTAACGTGGGCTTGATTGACAGAATCGTTTGCCGATAAAAAACAGAAACGCGCGGCGTAAAAACAGATTTCCCGAAAGTGAATTCACTTCCTCGAACGGTCCCCCAGGCTCGTCTGACCCCCCTTCACCAGGAAACAGTGGAAAAACACAGGAAATACGTAGCAACAGTATATTTAGCTGGTAAAACGGAATATGAATCCTTTTTCTTCATGAATCATCTCAAAGTAAGGAGCATTATGCCGTTGAGGGTCCTCTCGACAGTGTGTGTGTGTGTGTGTGTGTGTGTGTGTGTGTGTGTGTGTGTGTGTGTGTGTGTGTGTGTGTGTGTGTGTGTGTGTGTGTGTTGAGATTAAGAATAAATGCAATCAAGTGTGACTTCTGGAACGTGCTATTGTCCTTACTGGAAAACACCCCCCCTGTACCGCCCCACACACACACACACACACACACACACACACACACACACACACACACACACACACACACACACACACGCCCACACACAGTTCATCCTGTGAGGAATGTGGATGTCCGTGTGCAGACTTGTTGAAGAATCGTGAACTCAGACACTAAACTTTGTCTCTAAAATTAAAGATAACGTTCTTCTATTATTTTGAAGCACACTGTGGATTCTGCAGCTCGTGGTCTGACGTGGTCTGACGTGGTCCCCCTTCTTCCAAAACCATGTGGCCTGTTTCTGGTCCGTCTAGTCCGGCCGAACCGTCGCGGTCCACTGCAGGCAGAGAACACATTATGTAGGTCGATGCACGTAATGTGTGGAACCGAATTATACTGTTAGCGCTACGCCGTTAGCAACATTTAGCACAAGCAGCTGATTGGCTTAGAGAGCGTGAATGAAACAGGAAGACCCTCCTGCTGGATCCTGGTCTGCTGCAGCCGTCCTCCAACAGAATTAAATAAATAATACTCACACTACAGATGTAGAAAATCTAAACATCTGGTTCTGATTATTTTATGAGGCCAAAGAGACCCGTGTTTCACACATCTGTAAGATGTACTCTGAACTAAAGCAACCTGCAGAAAGGACTCGTCAGCTGGGAAGTTAGGTATGTATGCTGTATTTAGTAGGTTTCCTAGAAAGAAACCAACTGGTGTTTAACTGTTTCATATCCATAATAACAATAAACATTTCCAGTTTGGTTCCCTTCTTCTGTCTCCTTACTACAGACATTTTGTTTCATACGTATAGATATATATTAGTTCTCATTAACAAGTGTCGGAACCAGGTTTAAAGGTTCTGTTCTGGGTCCAGATGAGAACAAGGTTCTGTGGATGTGATCTGATGAAGAGCAGAAATATAAACTTATCTTCTCATCTTCTGGTTTTGGTTTCTGGTTGTGAAACAGACCAGTCAGTGTACTCTGTTCCACTGAGTACAGAGTACCCGAACAGGTAGAGAACAGAGTACCCGAACAGGTAGAGAACAGAGTACCCGAACAGGTAGAGAACAGAGTACCCGAACAGGTAGTGAACAGAGTACCCGAACAGGTAGAGAACAGAGTACCCGAACAGGTAGTGAACAGAGTACCCGAACAGGTAGAGAACAGAGTACCCGAACAGGTAGAGAACAGAGTACCCGAACAGGTAGAGAACAGAGTACCCGAACAGGTAGAGAACAGAGTACCCGAACAGGTAGTGAACAGAGTACCCGAACAGGTAGAGAAAAGAGTACCCGAACAGGTAGAGAACAGAGTACCCGAACAGGTAGAGTACAGAGTACCCGAACAGGTAGAGAACAGAGTACCCGAACAGGTAGAGAACAGAGTACCCGAACAGGTAGAGTACAGAGTACCCGAACAGGTAGAGAACAGAGTACCCGAACAGGTAGAGAAAAGAGTACCCGAACAGGTAGAGTACAGAGTACCCGAACAGGTAGAGAACAGAGTACCCGAACAGGTAGAGAACAGAGTACCCGAACAGGTAGAGAACAGAGTACCCGAACAGGTAGAGAACAGAGTACCCGAACAGGTAGAGAACAGAGTACCCAAACAGGTAGAGAACAGAGTACCCGAACAGGTAGAGAACAGAGTACCCGAACAGGTAGTGAACAGAGTACCCGAACAGGTAGAGAACAGAGTACCCGAACAGGTAGAGAACAGAGTACCCGAACAGGTAGTGAACAGAGTACCCGAACAGGTAGAGAACAGAGTACCCGAACAGGTAGAGAACAGAGTACCCGAACAGGTAGAGAACAGAGTACCCGAACAGGTAGAGAACAGAGTACCCGAACAGGTAGTGAACAGAGTACCCGAACAGGTAGAGAAAAGAGTACCCGAACAGGTAGAGAACAGAGTACCCGAACAGGTAGAGTACAGAGTACCCGAACAGGTAGAGTACAGAGTACCCGAACAGGTAGAGAACAGAGTACCCGAACAGGTAGAGTACAGAGTACCCGAACAGGTAGAGAACAGAGTACCCGAACAGGTAGAGAACAGAGTACCCGAACAGGTAGAGAACAGAGTACCCGAACAGGTAGAGAACAGAGTACCCGAACAGGTAGTGAACAGAGTACCCGAACAGGTAGTGAACAGAGTACCCGAACAGGTAGAGAACAGAGTACCCGAACAGGTAGAGAACAGAGTACCCAAACAGGTAGAGAACAGAGTACCCGAACAGGTAGAGAACAGAGTACCCGAACAGGTAGTGAACAGAGTACCCGAACAGGTAGTGAACAGAGTACCCGAACAGGTAGAGAACAGAGTACCCGAACAGGTAGAGAACAGAGTACCCGAACAGGTAGAGAACAGAGTACCCGAACAGGTAGAGAACAGAGTACCCGAACAGGTAGAGAACAGAGTACCCGAACAGGTAGTGAACAGAGTACCCGAACAGGTAGTGAACAGAGTACCCGAACAGGTAGAGAACAGAGTACCCGAACAGGTAGAGAACAGAGTACCCGAACAGGTAGTGAACAGAGCACCCGAACAGGTAGAGAACAGAGTACCCGAACAGGTAGAGAACAGAGTACCCGAACAGGTAGTGAACAGAGCACCCGAACAGGTAGAGAACAGAGTACCCGAACAGGTAGAGAACAGAGTACCTGAACAGGTAGAGAACAGAGTACCCGAACAGGTAGTAGTGTGTGCGCATGTGTGTGTGTGTGTGTGCGTGCGTGTGCATGTGTGTGTGTGTGTGTGTGAAGTTCCTCCTCCTCCACTCTGAACATTTGGGAACAATTAGCACATTATGATCAGGATTAGGTCCATAAGAGGTCCATAGTGCTGGTCCTCGTGCTAACTCCTGATCTGTCTGCAGGTCAGAACGTTTAGCTCACAGGTTTGATGGTGTCGGGTTAAAGTGAACACACTCTCAGGAGAAAAGGTTCTAAAGAGCTCAGTCACCCCAGAGGAGCTTTGTTCTCTTCTTCCCCACACTGAGAAACAAGTTCACTCTGAAAACACGTCTCATTGAGAAGCAGGTTTATGAACAGACGAGGTCTCTGCTTACTTTATGATTCAATTATCATCCAGGAAGTATTTACCCAAACTCACTTACCAAATACTAGTAGTATTAGTACACTTAATTACAGGTAGAGGTGTGTGGTGTGCGCGTGTGGTGTGTGTGTGTGTGCGTGTGCGTGTGTGTGTGATGTGTGTGTGCGTGCGCGTGTGTGTGTGTGTGATGTGTGTGTGTGTGCGCGTGTGTGGTGTGTGTGTGTGTGTGTGTGCGTGTGGTGTGCGTGCGCGTGCGAGTGTGTGGTGTGTGTGTGATGTGTGTGTGTGTGTGTGATGTGTGTGTGTGTGTGTGTGTGCGTGCGCGTGTGTGGTGTGTGTGTGTGATGTGTGTGTGTGTGTGTGATGTGTGTGTGTGTGTGCGTGTGGTGTGTGTGTGTGTGCGTGTGTGGTGTGTGTGTGTGATGTGTGTGTGTGTGTGTGTGTGTGCGTGTGGTGTGCGTGCGCGTGCGCGTGTGTGGTGTGTGTGTGATGTGTGTGTGTGTGTGTGATGTGTGTGTGTGTGCGTGTGGTGTGTGTGTGTGCGCGTGCGCGTGTGTGGTGTGTGTGTGATGTGTGTGTGTGTGTGTGATGTGTGTGTGTGTGCGTGTGGTGTGCGTGCGCGTGCGCGTGTGTGGTGTGTGTGTGTGATGTGTGTGTGTGTGTGTGATGTGTGTGTGTGCGTGTGGTGTGTGTGTGCGTGTGCGTGCGCGTGTGTGGTGTGTGTGTGTGGTGTGTGTGGTGTGTGTGTGTGATGTGTGTGTGTGTGTGTGATGTGTGTGTGTGTGTGTGTGTGGTGTGTGGTGTGTGTGTGTGGTGTGTGTGGTGTGTGTGTGTGATGTACTGGGGGCAGCCTGTAGCTGTGTCTTGTGTCCTGTTTGTCTTTTATAAATATGTATTGTAATAAATACATTATTTTAATCATTATTAGTTCATCTTTTTATCAATAATAATGATGATGAGTTATTTATTGAAAGACAAAACGTTGACTAGTTACACTAGTTTACATGTTGTCCTGTCTGACTAGTTAGACACACACACACACACACACACACACACTGAGGACGGGAGCTGCCTTGGTCCAGGACAACATGTTCTGTAAATCTGTGTCACATTCTCGGCTGCCGGCCGCGTAAATAATGGAGTTCTGCCAACAGAGCTGACAGCTCTGAGCAGAGCGACAACAGGAAGCTGCTGCAGCAACAAGAAAACACGGCTTTAATGGGTTTATTCTTCTTCTTCTATCACTCCGGTCATTACAGGACTACCTGTGTTATTCAGGGATTTATTGATGTTTTATTGATGCAGAAAGACATAATAATATCCTCTGAAATGATTTGTAGTTTGTCTTTCATCATTCAATTAAACGGGTTCCGTTTTAGTAAACTCAGCCTCAATGATGCAGCCTTCATGGCACAGAGCTTCATTCTATTTTCATTCAGACAATAATAAATATAAAACCTTTTACAGATGAATATTACGTCTCAGCGTTAGCAGGAGCTCTGGCAGGAGGCTGTGGCTCGGGGGTAAAGCGGGTCGTCTTCCAATCTGAAGCCTCCTGTAGTCCATGTGGAGAGGACACTGAACCCCAAACTGAATGAGGACATGAAGTTCAAAGCACTTTTAATGAATGGAAAAAGAACTTGAATTTGTAAATGTTCTTTCTTGTCTCGACCAGTCAAATCATTCATCCATTCACACCCATTCACACACCGATGGCAGAGGCTGCCATGCTGGTATGTTTTTATTTATATGTATCTTTATTTATTTTTACTCTCTTGGATTGTCATTTTTAATTTTGTGATGTTTTTTTAATATTTACCAGCATCATTGTTGGATTAAGTCTGACGAACCAGTGTCATTGTTTCACGTTTGACAAAACAAAAGTGCAGTTTCAGCAGAGAACACCATCTAGACCGGCGGTGTTGTCGTGGAAGTGTAACAAACTCCCTCCAGTTCCTCCTCAAGTAAACACTGTTATCTCTGTTAGCATTGTTAGCTATGTTAGCTCTGTCAGCTCTGTCAGCATTGTTCGCACTGTTAGGTCTGTTAGCTCTGAAGAAACAAAAATCCACCGACTAGAAGTAAACGTGGCGGTAAATGGACTGTGTGGGAATGATACCACTTTACCATGGACTCAAAACACTGGACAAACGCAAGCTAAGACACAGCTAACTAGCATAACCAGGTGCAAAGCCGAAGAGAAAATATGTGGGAGGACGACTAACAGGCAGAGTCCAGCGCCCTGAGATTTGTGATGCGACTGGCTGGCCTGCAGTAGCACACGGGCAGAACTCCTCCTCAACCCCTGCACCCAGACGGACAAAGCCAAGGACAGCTGAGAAAAGTAAAACCTGCAAAACACCTCCACAACAACCAAGCCTACAACTTCAAAACCGATTCGCTCCATTGTCGCAGGATCCTAAATCTCCATCTGATGACCTGGATAAGCAGCTATCTCCTCAAAGCAGGATAAGAACTGAGTCAATGTGAGAGTAAGAGGCAGCAGGCAAAGCTAGTGACTGGGCCTGAGACGCTGATTGTTGGTGACTATGCTGTAAAAGATGTCAGAAAACTGTGCAGCAAGAACACCAAAATACTCTGCTTTCCGAAAGATATGGTCTCTGACATGAGAGACAAAATCCTGGACATCGTGGCTGACTATCCCACAGCGAAAAATATCATGGTGCATACAGGAAGCTGTGATATTGTGAAACAACAGTCTGAAGTTGTGAAGCGAGACTTTATTGATCTGTTAAACACAGTCAGCTCTGTCAAGGCTGAGGTGTTCATCAGTGGCCCTCTCCCACCAGTCAGAGGAGGAGATGAAGGATTCAGCAGGCTGTTTGCACTGAACAGATGGCTGTCAACTGCATGTGCTGACCATTCAGTACATTTTATCAACAATTTCTACCTTTTCTGAGAGCGCAGACATCTTTTTACAGCGCATGGAGTTTGCCTGAACAAGTCAGGGGTAAAACTGTTTACCTCGAACCTGTTTTTCTCCCTGCGTCACTCGTCTGTCCCTACTGCCAAGGACAAGACACAAGAGGAGTCTAAACAAGAGATAACCACACAGCATCGCCATGGAGACCTTACGGGAAGGATGCCCCGCCTAACGACAGCCAAAAGGAGGAGTCTCCAACCTCATCATCAGGGACCGCCTCCGATCTCCCACTTTCCCCACCCTTCCTAGACGAGGAGTCTTTACCTCCCTCCCCAGCTATTTCGGGTCCATACTTTGGATCGCAATCCTCTCTCACACTCTGCCCATCCTCCCCCCACCTGGAGTTCACTGACCACATGAAAGAGCTGGTCACTGCTGGAACCAAACACACTCCTCTCCCCACTCCTCGACGGTTCCACAACCATCCTCTGTCTCCTCTACCTGATGGAGGAAATAATTGATATCTTCTGGGTCCAGGCTACAAGGCTAATGACACCAATGACTCTCTCCAGGAAAAGTCGGGGCCCTGTATGCAGCTAGCCGTCTCAATTCCTGTCCTGCAAGTTTATAGAAAAAGAAAGGTGAGGCTGCGAAGAAACAAGAGTAGACATGCAAACTTATCAAACTTAGCATACATTCCTCGTCAGCCTGTCCAAATAAATTCGGCAAAGAAAGCTTGAACCACATTAAACTGAGCTTTATTAAATGTCAGGTCTCTGTCAGGAAAAACATTTTTAATCAATGATTTTATTGTTGGGCACAAACTGGACATTTTGTTTTTAACTGAAACTTGGTTAAATCAAGATAACAGTGCAGCTGTTCTTATTGAATCAACACCTCCCAACTTCAGTTTCATGAGTGAAACAAGAGCGCATAAGAAAGGAGGTGGAGTTGCTGTTTTATTTAATGATTCTCTTCAATGCAAACAGATGTCCTTTGGTCATTTTGGTTCTTTTGAATATGTGGCTCTGAATTCCACTCAAGCTTTATTCCTAAACATTTACAGACCGCCTAAATACTGTGCAACCTTCTTTGATGAGTTTACTGAACTGCTGTCTGTAATCTGTATTGATTTTGACTGTGTTGTTATTGTTGGTGATTTTAATATCCATGTTGATAATCCCCAGGACAGAGTCTATAGAACTATGTGGTGTCCTTGATAACTATGATCTGACTCAGCATGTGACAGGACCCACCCACAACAGGGGGCACACTCTGGACCTCATCATCACCAAAGGTGTAAACATTTCCAAGGTTGCTGTGACTGATGTTGCACTCTCTGATCATTTCTGTGTTTTCTTTGAGAGTGCAATCTCCTTGCACACAAATGTCCAAACCAAGGTTGTGACAAAGCGTTACATCTCTGAAAACACCAGTGAACTATTTATTCAGAAGTTCTCCTCCACACCAGCCCTCTCTGGATCTCAGCCAATGAGCTTGTAGATGGCTTCAATTCTAAAGTTAAACATGTTATTGATGCCATTGCACCCACTAAAGTGAAGGTTGTCTCGGGGAAGCAAAGATCTCCTTGGAGAAATGCTACGCTGGTCAGAATAGAGAAACGAGAGTGTCGGAAAGCTGAGCGCAGGTGGTGAAAAACTAATCTCCAGGTTCACTGTGACATCTATAAAGAGAGACTTCGCAATTATAATTTGGAACTTAGAAATGCAAGGCAGTCATTGTTCTCTGACATCATAACCAAAAACAAGAACAACACACGCGCCTTATTTGCTGCCGTCGACAGGCTAACAAACCCTCCAGTGTCGGTAGCTGCTGAGCTCCAATCCACCGGCATGCAATCAATCTGCCTCCTTTTTTACTGACAAAATTCAGAAAATTAGACAAGCAGTCAGTGCCTCCACATCAACCACAGGATATGTGTTGTCCCGATCTCTGAATAACATCCATTCAAATATCATGACACAATTTCATTCAATCGACCGTAGAAGCCTAGAAGACATTATACAACATCTGAAGTCATCCTCCTGCTGCTTGGATATTCTACCAACACACTTTTTCAAAAATATTTCAAACTGCATGACCACTGATCTCTTACATATTGTAAACACATCCCTTCTCTCAGGTGTCTTCCCACAAGCCCTAAAAACTGCAGTTATTAAACCGCTCCTAAAGAAGGCTAGTTTAGACTCCGCAACAATGAAAAATTATAGGCCAATATCAAACCTCCCATTTTTAAGTAAAATAATTGAAAAGCGGTTTTCCAACAGCTGAACAACTTCTTGACCGTAAATAACTGCTTTGATGTTTTCCAGTCAGGCTTTCGACAGCACCACAGCACTGAAACTGCTCTTGTTAAGGTTTTCAACGACATCCACTTAAACATAGACAATGGCAGAAGTTCAGTCTTAGTGTTACTGGATCTCAGTGCTGCATTCCACACGGTCGACCATGCCATACTCCTAGAAAGACTAAACATCTGGGTGGGACTCTCTGGCACAGCACTTAACTGGTTTGAATCCTACTTGAAGGACCGAGAATACTTTGTGTCTGTAGCTCATTACACATCAGAGCTGACTAAAATGACATGTGGTGTTCCCCAAGGTTCAATACTGGGGCCTCTTCTGTTCAACATCTACCTGCTTCCACTAGCTCAGATTATGGAAAACAACAAAGTGTGTTATCATAATTATGCAGACGACACACAAATCTACATAACTATGTCACCAGGGGACTATAATCCCATACAAGGGCTGGGTAACTGCATTGAACAAATCAACAACTGGATGTGCCAGAATGTTCTTCAATTAAACAAAGATAAAACAGAAGTAATTGTTTTTGGTACCAAGGACGAACAATTGAAAATCACCGCTCAGCTTCAGTCACTGATGTTAAAACCCACAAACCAAGCCAGAAATCTAGGTGTAGTTATGGATTCAGACCTCAACCTGAACAGCCATATCAAGACAATTACAAAATCAGCCTCCTATCACCTGAAGAATATATCAAGGATTAGAGGACTTATGTCTCAACAGGATGTGTAAAACTTGTCCACGCATTTATCTTCAGCAGACTGGACTACTGTAACGGTGTGTTTACAGGTCTCTGTAAAAAGTCCGTCAGAAAGCTGCAGCTGATTCAGAACGCTGCAGCTCGAGTCCTCACTAAGACCAGGAGGGTGGATCACATCACTCCAGTTCTGAGGTCTTTGCACTGGCTTCCTGTCCAACAAAGAATTGACTTTAAAATCCTGCTGTTGGTTTACAAAGCACTGAATGGTTTAGGGCCAAAATACATCTCTGATCTGCTGCTACCTTATGAACCATCCCGACCCCTCAGGTCGTCTGGGACCGGTCTACTTCTGTTCCCAGAGTCAGAACTAAACATGGAGAAGCAGCGTTCAGTTGTTCTGCTCCACATATCTGGAACAAAGTCCCAGAAAGCTGCAGGTCTGCTGAGACCCTCAGCTCATTTAAATCAAGATTGAAGACCTTTCTGTTTGCTGCTGCCTTTAATTGAACCACATTCAATTAATATATTCATCAATTTCCTGCATTTCTGCATTTTACTACTGTATTTTATTTCTTGCACTGTTTTAAAAAAAAATGTTTTAATGCAATGAATGTTCTTAATTGTTTTTAAATCTCCTTTTCTTTTGCCTTGTGTTTTGATGCTTTTAATGGTTTCATGTGAAGCACTTTGAATTACCTTGTTGTTGAAATGTGCTATACAAATAAACTTGCCTTGCCTTGCCTTGTTATCTCTGTCAGTACTGTCAGTACTGTTAGCTATGTTAGCTCTGTCAGCATTGTTAGCTCTGTTAGCTATGTTAGCTCTGTCAGCATTGTTAGCTCTGTTAGGCTATGTTAGCTCTGTCAGCACTGTTAGCTCTGTCAGCATTGTTAGCACTGTTAGGTCTGTTAGCTCTGTTAGCACTGTTAGCTGGCTCAGCTGGCTCCATGTTGAGAGCCGTTAGAGGCAACAGAAACACTCCCAATCTCATATTTAGCATCTTAAAGACTTCAGAGGTGAAGCATCGACCAGCAGCCACATGAGGAACTTTAAACTATTCAGACCTAAAAGCAGCTTTTTGATTGGTGTTCATGCATGTATAGAAGACATCCTGCAGGTTTATGGTGTTTCTGGGACAAAGTTTTGCTTCATGAAATATTTTTTATGGCCCACAGAGCCCACATAGTCATAAAGAGAGAGTTTGTTAAAAAGAGTCTTGACATGCATCTTTTCAACAGACTGAACTCTCTGCTGCTTTTCATTTTCTGG
>NC_136635.1:33129378-33139378 GCF_949748355.1 Melanostigma gelatinosum
GAAAAGTCAACTCTGTTGTCTGTTTCTGGAGTTTAGAGTTCTGGATCTATTCCAAATCAGGCAATAATAAAGTCAACTCAAAGGCTTCATACACTCTAGAAATTGCTTTAAACATCGGTTGGTTGGCATGACACAATTGTTTAGGTCTGTGTTTTCAAAGCTCAGAGCTGCAGAGTGTTATTACCCAGATGCACTGATCCGTGATTGTCTCGTTGGATATCAAACCTACGTGTTGATGTTTTCCTCAGCCGGTTTATCGGGACGTTTAGGTCAGCTTGTCTTTTGGAAAGGTTTAGTTCAATCCTGCTAAAGCTGTCTTCTATCTTGGTACGCTCCACCTCCGCTTGTTGCAATGAGTTACTACTGCCAACCTGCTTATCGGCTCACCTACTGCCTCCCCATCAGGAACATTACATTTTGAAATAGTAGCCGTGAGAAGTAGTATTTACACCAAAACAACAACTGGCCTTTATGTAACGGCCATGTTGTCCCCGGCCTTTAATCCGTTTGGGAACTCTTGTTTTCACAGCAGATTATCCCAAACTGTTTCCTCAGAGGGAACACAAGGCTTTCTCTAAACTCCTGCCAGTCTGGAGTAAACACAAACAGTTTGTTTTCATCAGGAACGTCTCGGTGAGAAACTGCAGACTTTTCTTTTGAGTGCTCAGCTTTGTGAAGGTCAGGAGTGAGTTTGGGGAAACTAAAGACTGCAGTTTACAGAAGAGTCATGATTAATCCTCAGAACATCTTTAAAACATGTTGAAATCAGATTACAGCTGGTTCATTACTTCAGTCTGAAGAAGCTGCTGATATTCGTCCAATCGTTCAAACAGTTATGAAATCACTCCTGATTCCCTCACAGTTCCCAGCTATGTATTAAAGATCATTTATGACTGAACATTTTCTAAAGCTTCCACCTCAGGTTCGGAAACGTTTTCGGCCTTCCGACATGAATTCATTCTGCAGGTAAATCCCGGTTTCAAGTGAAGATAAACAGGCCTCTGACACTGTGGTGACACCTCAACCTGCATATACCACTGTAGCTTCATGTAAATCTGTCTGGCAGATCCTTTGAGCCATTTATATCAAACCTCATTCAATTAAAGTTTATGAAAAAAAACAATCAATCCTCTTCTCCATGAAATTAATTTGACTTTTATAAATCTCCTTTAAATCTTTATGTTTACATTCTGTGTGTCAACAAAGGACCAAAAAAAAGGCCGCCCATTGTGGACAAAAGCCTGACCATGGGGCGTCAAAAGGCCGACAAAAGATCTACAAAATACCGACCGCGGGCCGTCAAAAGACCGACTAAAGATCTACAAAAGACCGACTAAAGATCTACAAAAGACCGACTAAAGATCTACAAAAGACAGACTAAAGATCTACAAAAGACAGACTAAGGATCTACAAAAGACCGACTAAAGATCTACAAAAGACCGACTAAAGATCTACAAAAGGCCGACTAAAGATCTACAAAAGACCGACTAAAGATCTACAAAAGACCGACTAAAGATCTACAAAAGACCGACTAAAGATCTACAAAAGACCGACTAAAGATCTACAAAAGACCGACTAAAGATCTACATGAGACCGACTAAAGATCTACAAAAGACCGACTAAAGCTCTACAACAGACCGACTAAAGATCTACAAAAGACCGACTAAAGATCTACAAAAGACCGACTAAAGATCTACAAAAGACCGACTAAAGATCTACAAAAGACCGACTAAAGATCTACAAAAGACCGACTAAAGATCTACATGAGACCGACTAAAGATCTACAAAAGACCGACTAAAGATCTACATGAGACCGACTAAAGATCTACAAAAGACCGACTAAAGATCTACATGAGGCAGAGCCGCGGTGTGAGTCCCGTGGTCTGACACCGGAGGGCAGGCAGAGCGACGGTGTGAGTCCTGTGGTCCGTCACCGGAGGGTAGGCAGAGCGACGGTGTGAGTCCCGTGGTTCGTCACCGGAGGGCAGGCAGAGCGACGGTGTGAGTCCCGTGGTCTGACACCGGAGGGCAGGCAGAGCAGCGGTGTGAGTCCCATGGTCTGACACCGGAGGGCAGGCAGAGCGGCGGTGTGAGTCCCGTGGTCCGACACCAGAGAGTAGGCAGAGCCGCGGTGTGAGTCCCGTGGTCTGACACCGGAGGGCAGGCAGAGCAGCGGTGTGAGTCCCATGGTCTGACACCGGAGGGCAGGCAGAGCGGCAGTGTGAGTCCCGTGGTCCGTCACCGGAGGGCAGGCAGAGCAGCGGTGTGAGTCCCATGGTCTGACACCAGAGAGTAGGCAGAGCGGCGGTGTGAGTCCCGTGGTCTGACACCAGAGAGTAGGCAGAGCGACGGTGTGAGTCCTGTGGTCCGTCACCGGAGGGTAGGCAGAGCGACGGTGTGAGTCCCGTGGTTCGTCACCGGAGGGCAGGCAGAGCGACGGTGTGAGTCCCGTGGTCTGACACCGGAGGGCAGGCAGAGCAGCGGTGTGAGTCCCATGGTCTGACACCGGAGGGCAGGCAGAGCGGCGGTGTGAGTCCCGTGGTCCGACACCAGAGAGTAGGCAGAGCGGCGGTGTGAGTCCCGTGGTCCGTCACCGGAGGGCAGGCAGAGCAGCGGTGTGAGTCCCATGGTCTGACACCAGAGAGTAGGCAGAGCGGCGGTGTGAGTCCCGTGGTCTGACACCAGAGAGTAGGCAGAGCGACGGTGTGAGTCCCGTGGTCCGACACCAGAGAGTGTCCCAGCAGATACAAAGCCAACCAGGGTGGGCGGAGGGGGTCCGGTGGATGGGTGACTGGATCTGACCGGCCACGGGACCGCAGAAGAGCTGACAGCTGGCGGACAGCCGAACTTGCATCGGACACGGGTGCTCCGGCAGATGGCCGGAATGCCGAACTTGCATCGGACACGGGTGCTCAGGCAGGCCTGACTCGGACTCTCTGAGTCGGGGCTCCGGGGAACAGGATGCTGGTCCAGCGGTGGTGGCTGGAGGTCGCTGCGGTTCGGAGACGGCGGCAGCCGGGACTGGAGGTCGCTGTGGCAGGTGGTCTCTCAGATTAGCATGAAGCTAACTGGGGGGTGTTCTTCTTTGGGGGGTCGTGACCCCCAATAAACAGCAGAGAATGAGTTAAATATTCAGGAGGATGAATGCTGTGTTTGTATCTGGCGACATATTGTTTCCTCCGAGGTTAGAACACACTGATATAGATTCTCGTGCTTCGACCACATGGTGAGCAGATCCAGACTGAGACTCTGTTGTTCATCAAGAACTCAGACCTCCAGGAGACCAGTTACACAACATGAGGATCTTTAACCTGAGCGGTTTGTCCACATGGGACAAAACCACAGAGAAGAGGAACATTAGAGATGAAATAATAGAATAGAATAATTGATAAATTTATTTTATTTGTTAATCAACTGAACTGTGAGTCTGAAGTCGTTATGATCACATGTGACTCAGCTGAGGGTCTGAATGTTGTGAATGTTGTGAATGTTCCTGCTTTTGATTCCGTTAGTCCTCTTTCAGTGAACATGTGGCCCAGACAATGACTTCCTGCTGCTCTGATGAGGGTGATGATGATGATGAAGGTTTTCTCTGTGTTTTTATGTATTTCATTATGTTTCATTTGTTCCTCTGTGTTTTGTTTGTTAATTAAAAGTTAATTAATGTCAAAGAATTGACTTTTAAATGCTGGTTCTTAAAAGCACTGAACAGGTTCTGACCTCTCAGATGGTCTGGACCAGGACCCTGAGGAGCGGAAGAGACTCTCAGTGAACCTGTTGAAACTCAACAGGTGGTCCTGGTCTAAGAGGACCCACAGGTCTGAGCCCCCCCTCTGCAGAGAGTTCAGGTCTCTGCAGAGGGAATCTGTGACACACTGACCTCGATCTGCTACTCAAACGTTCACCGTGTCCCGTTAAGGAGACCTCTCTTCACTCTGTGGGTGGTCACATGATCACAACCACCCAATGGGCTGCGTCCTGTCCATCCACGTCCACGTCCTCACCGTGTGAAGAACGTCTTTCACTTCTTTAAACCTCAGCTAATGTTTGACTGACGTCCTCAGACCGAGAGCTCAAGTCTCATGAAGCGACTTTAATTCAGCCTCAGCTGGACATTCGAGTTTACGGCTAATTAGCTAATGTAAGCATGCTAACACAAACATTTAAAACCTGTTAAAACATCAACGGGTTAGCATCGTGAGTTTGTTAGCATTTAGCTCAAGGCACTGCTGAGTCTCTGTTAGAAACCTGCCTGCTCACTGTGTTCG
Organism: Melanostigma gelatinosum; assembly: GCF_949748355.1. Taxonomy (NCBI): domain Eukaryota; kingdom Metazoa; phylum Chordata; class Actinopteri; order Perciformes; family Zoarcidae; genus Melanostigma; species Melanostigma gelatinosum. The sequence continues at coordinate 33,133,647 of NC_136635.1, forward strand.
AATGGAGGTGTAGCAGCAATCTAACAGCACCATGACTCACATCTATAGGACTACAACAACACAATCACATGTCTCCATTCAAATAAAAACGTCAATCAAATCTTTGAATGTAAATAATGACATTTGATAAGAGATCTGTGCACTGAAGTATAACATGGAATGAATATGAAGGTGGCCAGATCTGATCGGAGAAAAACAAAGAACATATTTTCACATTATATTAACTGTTTTGAATTTGAATCTTACTAGCATAACGTCAGCTTGATGTTAGCATAGCGTGAGCTTGATGTTAGCATAGCGTGAGCTTGATGCTAGCATAACGTCAGCTTGATGTTAGCATAGCGTGAGCTTGATGTTAGCATAGCGTGAGTTTAATGCTAGCATAACGTCAGCTTGATGTTAGCATAGCGTGAGCTTGATGTTAGTATAGCGTGAGCTTGATGCTAGCATAGCGTGAGCTTGATGCTAGCATAACTTCAGCTTGATGCTAGCATAGCGTGAGCTTGATGCTAGCATAACGTCAGCTTGATGCTAGCATAGCGTGAGCTTGATGCAAGCATAACGTCAGCTTGATGCTAGCATAACTTCAGCTTGATGCTAGCATAACATCAGCTTGATGTTAGCATAGCGTGAGATTGATGCTAGCATAACTTCAGCTTGATGCTAGCATAGCGTGAGCTTGATGCTAGCATAACGTCAGCTTGATTTTAGCATAACGTCAGCTTGATGCTAGCATAGATTCAGCTAGATTCAGCTTGAAACGGAGTAAACGGATTGTGAAAAACTTTAGATTTTGGCTGAAAAATGATGCTAAAATATAAATGAATGATGTCATTTGTTTCTGTTGGGTACGTGATATGGTATAAGACACATAATGTCCTTCAGGTGTCCATTATCGGGAATAATGGTATACATAACAGCATATAGTGTTTTATACAGAAAGTGTTGAGAGACATTTTTTAAATTTTAAGCTATAAATCAATCTACACTCAACATCCCACAATGACATAATGTATCGGACGCTTCCAGCTGCGGATGGTCTTTGAGATGTTTCTACAGTTCAGCAGATTCTTCTCCAATTACCTGAAATGTTCCTATGAGGAGCAAACATTGTTCAAACTCTTTTAAACGACACAACTTTGACTGCAAAGCGGTCATAAATGTTGTATTTACAGAAATGTAACCGATCTCCATGTGTGTGTATTCTGCAGATCAAAAGTTTTGAATAATAACAGTTCAGATCTTGATAGAGAGGTCTCGTAACACAACAAAACTAATCTATTATGTTCAATTAAAACGTCTTTTTAGTTAAATAATAAATAAATAAGTTTGTCACATTATTACAAAAAGTTAAAATAATGAAGAAACAAGTTAACAAAGCTGTGATTTATAACCCAAATGTTGTCAAAAAACAAACATAATCCAGAAGAGAATATGTTTGAAAGGTCGTTGATGATGAAGAGCTTCATGTTGGTGAGTCCAGCTGCTCAGGATCCTCTCACAGGTCTGAGGTCAGCTGTTCCTCTCTGTGATTGTTTCTCTTGTTCTAACATGAACTCTTCTTCATGTGATGAAGAGATGGAGGACACAGTACACCGGGTCTCTGCTGTGGTTCACAGACATTTCTAATATTATGCATTCATATAAATATTGTACATTGTGCTGCTCATTTCTGAATGATGTAAAGACTTCTGCTCATAAAGCTGCCGATGTTTTATCTGAAACATGTTCGGGACTTTTTTAACACAACTACTGTATTAGATTTAACTTTGTCTCATTTGAAACATGAATGAGTCTGAACGATGAACCAGAACGTACGACGTGTGACGGATCTCCTGACGGACATGAAATGAGTTCTGTAGGTTCCACCTTGAACAGAGTGACGTCTGAGAGCTTCAGCAGCTCAAACCTGGAGGACATCAGATAAAACAGATTTCATGGCGACACATGACAGAACATCCTGATCCTAGTTTGATGCAGATGAACACACTGTAGCTCATTATGACTCCATCACACACACACATGTGGATTCATCCGCCCATGAAAATAGTCCCCTACAAAGTCTCTATTTCCTTCTTTAACCTCTTTTAGTGAAACCCTCTTCTTCTCTTTCTCTCTCACAGATATTCAGGTTCTGTTCAGCAGCTGGTTAGCTTAGCTTAGCATAAAGACTGGACCACCGGCTAATATGTTAACTCTGGATGAATAGTGGGAACAGTTGATCGGCTGAGAGAGAGTTTGTGATATCCCTCTGAACATCGACCAGAAACAAGAACAAAAGTTCAGAAAAAGCAAATCCAAAGCTTCACGTGTTAAAGCTGCATTCTCTCTAGTGACCACCAGGGGGCGACTCCTCTGGTTGTATAGAAGTCTATAGAAAATGACTCTACTTCTCTCTTGATTTATTCCCTCAGTAAACATTGTAAACATGAGTTTATGTCTCAATCTCTAGTTTCAAGTCTTCTTCAATACAGCATGATGTTCATTTAGTACATTATGGTCCATTTAGAGTCACACAGACCATAAAGCAGGGGATGCTTTAGGGCGGGGCTACGCGGTGATTGACAGGTCGACACCAGAGACGTATACGGCGTCTCTACGTCACTCCTCAGTCCAGATATGGTCACTTCCTGTTCACTCGTTGAGAGAAAACAAGATGGCGACGGCCAAGAAGCTGAACTGGAGGCTTCAAAACGTCACAAACCAACGAGTTCACGACTATGTCCACTTCTTGTGAACAGTCTTTGACCGAGTCGCTTCACATCAACTGAACGTGTGTGTGCGTGTGTGTGCGTGTGTGTGCGTGTGTGTGTGTGTGCTTCATCTCCAGAGCAACAGATGTTTAACTATCAGCTTCACAAGGTGACCCGGCAGCCTCGTCTCCATGTCCTCGTCCCTCTGCTGCCGTCTGAGACCTGTTTGGTCGGGTTCCTGCAGCGTCTCCTGTCTTTAATCTGCAGGTTGAGGGACATCCGGGGGGGGGGGGGGGGGGCAGTGCTCGGTGGTTAAAGCCGCTCTGTCAAACGGCCGCTCAGATGAACGGAAAGGGGTCAGAGCGGCTCAGCAGGTGTGTTCACAGCGGCAGGTAATGGAGTCAGACGGGTCGGCAGCGCTCGCTGAGCCGGTCGTCACGGTCAAAGTCAGCGAGGAGAAGCTGAACAAGAAGAAGAAGAGCCGTTTACTAATACTGAGGGGGTAAAAAAGAAAACACTCATTTTCTGAAACCTCTGAATTTTCTTTCCTAAAATAAAGAATTTAATCCTGGAGGGTAAATAATGAACAACGTACTGATCGATTGTTTGTATTCCTCCTCTAAACTTCTCTGACTTTATGTTTCTTTGTACAAATGTTTCAACTCAGACTGAACAAAGAATGTGGGGTCTTGTGGGGGGTGCTGCGGGAGTACGGGGTGCCGGACCCGTTACAACGGGCGATCCGGTCTCTGTACGCCTGCAGTAGGAGCTGTGTCCGCATCCTCGGCAGTAAGTCAGACACCTTCCCGGTGGGTGTTTCCTCCGCCAGGGCTGCCCTTTGTCACCGGTCCTGTTGGTGACTTTCACGGACAGGATATCTAGGCGCAGCCGGGGGGCGGAGAACGTCAGGTTCGGGGGTCTCGGGATCGCCTCTCTGCTGTTTGCAGATGATGTGGTCCTGTTGGCCTCCTCGGATCGTGACCTCCAGCATTCACTGGGCGGTTTGCAGCCGAGTGTGAAGCGGCGGGGATGAGAGTCAGCACCTCCACATCTGAGGCCATGGTGCTCTGCCGGAAACCGGTGGATTGCTCCCTCCAGGTGGGGACGGAGTGCCGACCTCAAGCGAAGGAGTTGAAGTATCTCGGGGTCTTGTTCAGAGTGAGGGTAAGATGGAGCGGGTCGGTGCGGCTGCAGCAGTAAAGCAGGCGCTGCACCGGACCGTCTTGGTGAAGAGGGAGCTGAGCCGGAAGGCGAAGCTCTCAATGTACCACTCGGTCTACGTTCCTGCCCTCACCTGTGGTCACCAACTCTGGGTCGTGACCAGAAGGACGAGGTCGCGGCTACAAGCGGCCGAAATGAGTTTCCTCCTGTGGGTGGCCGGGCTCAGCCTTAGAGATCGGGTCAGATCGGGTCAGGAGCTCGGCCATCAGGAGGGAGCTCGGAGTCGAGCCGCTACTCCTTCACGTCGAAAGCAGTCAGCTGAGGTGGTTCAGCATCTAATCAGGATTCCTCCCGGACGCCTCCCACTGGAGGTTTTCCAGGCACGTCCAACTGGGAGGAGACCCGGGGAAGACCCAGAACACGCTGGAGGGACTACATCTCCCAGCTGGCCTGGGAACGCCTCGGGATCCCCCACAATGAGCTGAACATGTTGCTGTAGAGAGGGAGGTCTGGGTCAGCCTGCTGGGCCTGCTGCCACCGCGACAACACACATTATTGTTCTTCGTCAAAACCTGCCAACTACAGTACCCACGATGAATCTCTCACTCTGACAGTTGTGTGGTAGATTGTGGTGTGTTTAGCTTGTATGAGCTAACGTAGCCTGCAGCAGCTGCAGAGGTCTGGACAGATCACTTCACTTGAGGCCATTTATCAGACGGCACACAGCTCCCCCTGTAGACATTAAAGACTCCATACTACTTTAAACATCTGGAGACATTAAAGACTTCATACTACTTTAAACATCTGGAGACATTAAGGACTTTATACTACTTTAAAGATCTGGAGACATTAAAGACTTTATACGACTTCATACTACTTTAACCATCTGGAGACATTAAGGACTTTATACTACTTTAAACATCTGGAGAAATTAAAGACTTTATACTACTTTAACCATCTGGAGACATTAAGGACTTTATACTACTTTAAACATCTGGAGACGTAAAGGACTTTATACTACTTTAAACATCTGGAGACATTAAGGACTTTATACTACTTTAAACATCTGGAGACGTAAAGGACTTTATACTACTTTAACCATCTGGAGACATTAAAGACTTTATACGACTTTAACCATCTGGAGACATTAAAGACTTTATACGACTTTAGCCATCTGGAGACATTAAGGACTTTATACTACTTTAGCCATCTGGAGACATTAAGGACTTTATACTACTTTAACCATCTGGAGACATTAAAGACTTTATACGACTTTAACCATCTGGAGACATTAAAGACTTTATACGACTTTAAACATCTGGAGACATTAAGGACTTTATACGACTTTAAACATCTGGAGACATTCAGGACGTTATACTACTTTAAACATCTGGAGACATAAAGGACTTTATACTACTTTAAACATCTGGAGACATTAAAGACTTTATACGACTTTATACTACTTTAACCATCTGGAGACATTAAAGACTTTATACGACTTTATACTACTTTAACCATCTGGAGACATTAAGGACTTTATAATACTTTAAACATCTGGAGACATTACATACTTTATACTACTTTAAACATCTGGAGACATTAAGGACTTTATGCTACTTTAAACATCTGGAGACATTAAATATGTTGTACTACTTTAAACATCTGGAGACATTGAAGACTTTATACTACTTTAACCATCTGGAGACATTACAAACTTTATACTACTTTAAACATCTGGAGACATTAAGGACTGTATACGCCTTTAAACATCTGGAGACATTAAATACGTTATACTGCTTTAAACATCTGGAGACATTAAGGACTTTATGCTACGTTAAACATCTGGAGACATTAAATATGTTGTACTACTTTAAACAT
>NC_136635.1:33144378-33161878 GCF_949748355.1 Melanostigma gelatinosum
TGTTAAGAAGCTTATATTCATTTGTAAATAATAATATTATTATTAATATAATTCTAATTCTAATATTATTATAATTATCATAATCCACAACTAAAAAGCCAGTCGACTATAAATCTTGGAGGAAAAAGGTATTTCAGAATAAAAGTCTCATGTTACCACATATCGGTCCACAGAAAGACGCTTGGGGGACTTTTATTTTGAAACAAAAAATAGAAAGTGTTGAATTAAAAGTAAACTTTAAATCGTAGATATAAACTGTCGTAAAAGTGGAGTGATTATTCTGATGTTTTCATGTTCAAGATGTTTCCAGGAAGTAGTCCCAGCCTCGCACTGAATCAAACTCAAAGAGGCTGACTGATGTTTGTCCCTCTGGACTTACCGTAGATGAACCAAGATCAGGACCTCAGACCTGATCCACATTCAGGGACCAGACTCAGATAGACCAGGAAGTAGAACAGTGAAGTTATGCTCCGCCCTCTTGTGGCCTAAAAAGTGAACAACACCCAAAACCCCCCAAAAGACCAGGAGCTGGATCCAGCAGATCAAACTTTCTGTCTGCATAGTAAGACACATATCGACGCACTAGTAAAATATAACTATGATCACATAGACACAGTAAAAATAACAACTACATCGCCCATGAGTCCCAGCAGGATCAGCTCTCCTTGAAACCAGATCCAGAAGAGTTCTGAGACTTTGAACTGAGGTGTGGTCCTGGTCTCCTGCAGGAAGGAGAGCTTTGATGATGAGGAAAGAGATCTGGGTCACACAAACATCCACACAATCACGTCCACACGGTTCTGTGGAGAGTAAATGGGGAAAGAATAGTCAAATGTTTCAAATTAGATAATAAATAAGAGTGAAGATAAATGAAGCGACTCCGTGTTTTAACTGCGTTTATGTCTGTAATAAAACTTTGAATCATATTTAACCTCTGAGGTTTTTAATAAACTACATTTAGAATTCCTGAACTACGTTCATTATATATTCAGTCTGCAGACCTTCGCCAAGTCCCGCCCCTCTAACACAGACCGACCAATCACAGCGTAGCGTCGCTCTGCTCGACTCTCATTAAAGGTTTCTGGTTTCTTGGATTTTGGAGGTCGTCATTGTCAAAACTTAGGTTTCTAAAATGTTAGCGGAGCTAGCGTTAGCACAGCATTAACTAGCGTTAGCACGAAGCTACGCTAGCTGCTGAATGTATTATAACAGTTGTTCCCTCATTCCATCGTCTCCTGATTATCTTCTGATTAATCAATTTGTTTCTTTAAATGTTTGTTTACTTTCATAGGAGATCCAAACATTCACGTTTTTCACATTTTTGCAAAAAAATTAATCTTTAATCAATCATCAAAATTGTTGATGATGAATCTTAACAAATCAATAAATTAATCTTTTAAGATATGAGATGAATTGTAACCTGATCACTAACTAATCGATTGATCCTAATCAATCTCAGTATCTCTGAAAACTGGTGATGAATCACATGACTTACCAGAGAGCTTTGTGGGTAATAATAAGATGTCATGGCTCGTCCGTCCTACTGGTTCGTCCAACTGGTCCGTCCTGTACTGGTCCGTCCTATACTGGTCCATCCTACTGGTCCGTCCTACTGGTCTGTCCTACTTGTCTGTCCTATACTGGTCTGTCCTACTTGTCTGTCCTATACTGGTCCGTCCTACTGGTCCGTCCTATACTGGTCTGTCCTATACTGGTCCGTCCTACTGGTCCGTCCTGTACTGGTCTGTCCTATACTGGTCCGTCCTACTGGTCCGTCCTATACTGGTCCGTCCTACTTGTCCCTCTCGGTTTAAACTTTGAGCTGCATCATTACAAAGACATAATCATTCTGAAAGCTGAAAGTTTTTTGTTTAGGCGAACCTGAAACTTTTCAATTTGTGCTGTGTCCCATCTTCATTTACTCTTAACCAGTAACATATACCGGTCCACTGATATTTACACATCTGAACAAATCTCACAAGTGTTCCCTTTATTATAACATCAACATTATTCAAATAGAGCTTGTAGTTGCAGCGATATACTCGTGTATGCAATTTTCAAGCAGAGGCCTAAACAAGAGGTCTGTTTTGACCTTAAATGGAGAAGCTTCTGATCCGCAGCGTCTCCTCCAGAAGCTTCTGTGTGAGACCAGAGGTGACAATAAAGTTTTTGGGTTGGGGTTAAACTCTGAAATTAATTCGATTTGGGTTGAAAAACACCAGAAATGTCCTTTATAGCACCGGGCCGTGGACCGGTACCGGGCCGTGGATCATTTGGTACCGGGCCGCACAGAAAGAATAAATATTATTTTATTTCCGTTTTATTGATGTTCAGAGTCTGAAAGAAGTTTTATTTTGAAAAATGACCTGATTCTCTCGCAATTTCCTCCGCCTGTGTCTCTTGACATGTCAAGACGCTCGTCTTGGTCACGTGATACGCTACCTCACAAGTTAAGCCCACAAACTAGCGAAAATGAGTAAAACACTTTTGGAGAGCTTCTTTGCAAAGAGGAAAGGCCACGAAGGAGCCAGAAGAAGAGCGACAAGAAAGCTTCATCTAACAGACATCAGCAGTCTGATGAAACATCAGCAGTCTGATGAAACATCAGGACTGATTCTGACGTCTAACCCGCTCTGCAGAACATGTGGCGACAGAAGATCAGCTGCTGGAGGTTGTAAATGACGGCGGCCTTAAAGACAACAACTCTGCTGGTGTTTGATTCAAATCAAGGCTGAATATCCTGAGATCACCACTAAAGCACTGAAACCTGCTTCCACGTCACACGTCCTCTCTGTGAAGCGGGATGTTCTGCAGTGACGCGATCTAAACTAAATGACGGAGTAGATAAACTACAGACTGGACATGAGGAACAGACTGCGGGTGTCGTTGTCTCCCGTGACCCCAGATGGACCGTCTCGTTGCAGAGAAACAGCTCAGCGCTCCACTGATTCGGCCTTATTGTGAGTTGTATTTATTTATGCATTTTATATTTGTTTTCATGCCGATCGGATCATTTTATTTCGTCGTGTTTTTCCGCCACACCTTGAAGGCCGGTCCGTGAAAATATTGTCTGACATGAAACCGGTCCGTGGTGCAAAAAAGGTCGGAGACCTCTGGTTTAAAGTGACAAAGAACTTTCATGTTGTGTTGATTGTGTCGCCCCCTGTGGACTAAAGTGGTCATTTCACCAGAGTCCCTTTAGAAAATCTCTCGTTTCACTGCAGCAGGCTCTGCCCCGCTCAGTCCTGGTTCTGGTTCTCCTGTGAATCTCTTCCTTCCAGCGGGCCTGGATCTCTGAGTTTCTGGTGAACCTTCATGCTGTTAATCATCTAATCTGGTTTTTGCTGAGACTCGAACACATTCGATCAATATGGCAGCAAAGGGAAGGAGGTGGGCGAGGCCTTCAGGAATAAAAGCTCAAATCTTCCCTCTCAGTATTTCGGTGGTTTCTATGAAGCTTCAGTCCGGACCCTCAGGAGACGCTGGTCTCTGGTCCAAAGGTTTAGTTACACAGCTGTAGTTAATCAAAAGAAAAACAAGCACACAAATCCAACGTCACACCTTTAAAACATGACTTTCTATTCTAAGTAACAAGGAAGTTAACTGGTTGCTTCCTTTCCTTATTGTCTTGAATTCTCTTTGTCTTCTTTTCTCCTCATCTTTTCCTTTTGTTCTTCCTTCTTCATCTTTTTATTCTACTTCTTTGTTTTTGTTATTTTTACCCCTCGGCCATGTTTTTCTCTTTCTTTCCCACTCTTACGTTCATCTCATCTACATTTCCTTCTCTCTCGTCGGTTCCTCCTCCTTCAGAGAGTTCTCTCAGAGAAAACCGTTTGACTGCAACGGAACAAACAGCAGGAGAGAACGCCATCACTGGACCGGCAATTACATCCCATAAATACTTTTATCAAATATAACATTTTTAATACTTGCTTTCATTATTTTCCAAAGCATTCTGGTCTTTCAGAATAGATGAACGCTGTTTGATAAGGAAGCATGCCGTCCAATGATCAGTGACTGGTTGTGCTATTTATAGGACATGTTTAATGCTGCAAGATGTTGCAGAGCGTTGCCTTCTTCATTCTGGACTTTATTCTCTCAACTCTTCGTTTGTTTGTGTCCTAAACGGAGTTTATCTGCTGATAAAGATCAACCGTCACATGTTCTCAGTTCACGAGGACGAGATTCGTGGATTCTGCTCTTTCAGAAAGCGTGTGCTGTCTGACGGACTGGCTTCAGGACCTTTATTATAAACTGGCTTCAGGACCTTTCTTATAAACTGGCTTCAGGACCTTTATTATAAACTGGCTTCAGGACCTTTATTATAAACTGGCTTCAGGACCTTTATTATAAACTGGCTTCAGGACCTTTATTATAAACTGGCTTCAGGACCTTTCTTATGAACTGGCTTCAGGACCTTTATTATAAACTGGCTTCAGGACCTTTATTATAAACTGGCTTCAGGACCTTTATTATAAACTGGCTTCAGGACCTTTCTTATAAACTGGCTTCAGGACCTTTCTTATAAACTGGCTTCAGGACCTTTATTATAAACTGGCTTCAGGACCTTTCTTATAAACTGGCTTCAGGACCTTTCTTATAAACTGGCTTCAGGACCTTTATTATAAACTGGCATTCAGGACCTTTATTATAAACTGGCTTCAGGACCTTTATTATAAACTGGCTTCAGGACCTTTATTATAAACTGGCTTCAGGACCTTTATTATAAACTGGCTTCAGGACCTTTATTATAAACTGGCTTCAGGACCTTTATTATAAACTGGCTTCAGGACCTTTATTATAAACTTGCTTCAGGACCTTTATTATAAACTGGCTTCAGGACCTTTATTATAAACTGGCTTCAGGACCTTTATTATAAACTGGCATTCAGGACCTTTATTATAAACTTGCTTCAGGACCTTTATTATAAACTGGCTTCAGGACCTTTCTTATAAACTGGCTTCAGGACCTTTATTATAAACTGGCTTCAGGACCTTTCTTATAAACTGGCTTCAGGACCTTTCTTATAAACTGGCATTCAGGACCTTTATTATAAACTGGCTTCAGGACCTTTCTTATAAACTGGCTTCAGGACCTTTATTATAAACTGGCTTCAGGACCTTTCTTATAAACTGGCTTCAGGACCTTTCTTATAAACTGGCATTCAGGACCTTTATTATAAACTGGCTTCAGGACCTTTCTTATAAACTGGCTTCAGGACCTTTATTATAAACTGGCTTCAGGACCTTTATTATAAACTGGCTTCAGGACCTTTCTTATAAACTGGCTTCAGGACCTTTCTTACAAACGGCCTTCAGGACCTTTATTATAAACTGGCTTCAGGACCTTTCTTATAAACTGGCTTCAGGACCTTTATTATAAACTGGCTTCAGGACCTTTATTATAAACTGGCTTCAGGACCTTTCTTATAAACTGGCTTCAGGACCTTTATTATAAACTGGCTTCAGGACCTTTCTTATATACTGCCTTCAGGACCTTTCTTACAAACACACTTGTGCTGCTGAATGAGCTCCATTGAGAGTTGTGTGAGTGAAGTGTGTGCGACCCTCTCGTGGTCTCATTCCTCACTTCTAGATGATGACGTCGTCCTCTGACAGCAGTGATTAACAGTCAACGTGATGTTGTTGTAGCCGTGATGTTTTCCAGGTGTCTGAGCACATGGCTCTCCTGAAGCCTTCTAATGAGACGTCGACGTTCTTTATGATCTGCAGAAGCTCATTTCTGTCAGGTCATGAATAGATGAACAGTTCGACATGATAACAATACAAATGGCTTTAAAAGAGAGCAGGCTGCTGGTGGCCTCGTTGGTTTAGGTCGCGTTGTGTTCAAGTGAATCGTCACCTCTGAAGGAGGAGCAGATGTTGAGGATGTTGAGGCCTCCACCCAGAGACAGATGTGTGTTTTGACCTCTCTATTCTGCACACATCCACCCCCCGAGCCCTCGGGCCTCATTACGTAATGCTGCGCCTCCTCGGAGCCCGAATCCGTCTCCCGACTGCACCTCCGTCGGCCTCTCTGGACCTCAGAGACGGAGGCTCGCTGTGAGGTCAGCAGAGACGGGATGAAGAAGACTTTACTCAGACGGAAGAAGAAGACTTTACTCAGAGACGGAAGAAGAAGACTTTACTCAGAGACGGGATGAAGAAGACTTTACTCAGAGACGGGATGAAGAAGACTTTACTCAGAGACGGATGAAGAAGACTTTACTCAGAGACGGGATGAAGAAGACTTTACTCAGAGACGGGAAGAAGAAGACTTTACTCAGAGACGGAAGAAGAAGACTTTACTCAGAGACAGAAGAAGAAGACTTTACTCAGAGACGGGACGAAGAAGACTTTACTCAGAGACGGGATGAAGAAGACTTTACTCAGAGACGGAAGAAGAAGACTTTACTCAGAGACGGAAGAAGAAGACTTTACTCAGAGACGGAAGAAGAAGACTTTACTCAGAGACAGAAGAAGAATACTTTACTCAGAGACGGGACGAAGAAGACTTTACTCAGAGACGGGATGAAGAAGACTTTACTCAGAGACGGAAGAAGAAGACTTTACTCAGAGACGGAAGAAGAAGACTTTACTCAGAGACGGAAGAAGAAGACTTTACTCAGAGACGGAAGAAGAAGACTTTACTCAGAGACGGGATGAAGAAGACTTTACTCAGAGACGGGATGAAGAAGACTTTACTCAGACACGGAAGAAGAAGACTTTACTCAGAGACGGGACGAAGAAGACTTTACTCAGAGACGGAAGAAGAAGACTTTACTCAGAGACGGAAGAAGAAGACTTTACTCAGAGACGGAAGAAGAAGACTTTACTCAGAGACGGAAGAAGAAGACTTTACTCAGAGACGGAAGAAGAAGACTTTACTCAGAGACGGGATGAAGAAGACTTTACTCAGAGACGGAAGAAGAAGACTTTACTCAGAGACGGAAGAAGAAGACTTTACTCAGACGGAAGAAGAAGACTTTACTCAGAGACGGGATGAAGAAGACTTTACTCAGAGACGGGATGAAGAAGACTTTACTCAGAGACGGAAGAAGAAGACTTTACTCAGAGACGGGACGAAGAAGACTTTACTCAGAGACGGAAGAAGAAGACTTTACTCAGAGACGGAAGAAGAAGACTTTACTCAGACGGAAGAAGAAGACTTTACTCAGACACGGAAGAAGAAGACTTTACTCAGAGACGGGATGAAGAAGACTTTACTCAGAGACGGGATGAAGAAGACTTTACTCAGAGACGGAAGAAGAAGACTTTACTCAGAGACGGAAGAAGAAGACTTTACTCAGAGACGGGATGAAGAAGACTTTACTCAGAGACGGAAGAAGAAGACTTTACTCAGAGACGGAAGAAGAAGACTTTACTCAGAGACGGAAGAAGAAGACTTTACTCAGACGGAAGAAGAAGACTTTACTCAGAGACGGGATGAAGAAGACTTTACTCAGAGACGGGATGAAGAAGACTTTACTCAGAGACGGGATGAAGAAGACTTTACTCAGAGACGGAAGAAGAAGACTTTACTCAGAGACGGGACGAAGAAGACTTTACTCAGAGACTGAAGAAGAAGACTTTACTCAGAGACGGGATGAAGAAGACTTTACTCAGAGACTGAAGAAGAAGACTCACACGGAGACCAACATATTTATCGTGTTGAAACTCTTTTCCGAGTGATAAAGTTCTTGATTTTCCTCTTTTATAATCAGAGTTCTGACAGCTCTGTCTGTCATCACGTGTGTGTGTGTGTGCGTGTGCGCGTGCGCGTGTGCGTGTGCGTGTGCGTGTGTGCGTGTGCGTGTGCGTGTGCGTGTGCGTGCTGGTATTTGCTTGTGGAGCCAGCGTTTCTCTCTCTGTTCTTGGGACGTGACTGGAAACCCTCCAGGGACTCGGTGTGCAGCCAGCAGCTCCGCGCTCTCGCCAGCAGAGCTCTTTCAGACACAAAGGAACAAACAGGACAGTGAGTGCCGCCAGGGATCAGGTTGTAGGTGCCGGGACTTCTGGGAAACACGGGGCGAGCTGCGGGTAATGTGACCGTATCCCCACTGGCTGGTTTCTGAGGGACCCTGATGGCGTCTGCTCTTTGTTTCTCTGACATTTAGTTCTCAGGATTGTTCATCATTTCATTCAATAAAGTTAAATAATAAAAGTGAAGATGGAGAAAGCTCTCTGAGCTAACAAGCTTGCTAACTGACAGTTAGCTCATTTGCTAACGGTACAATAAGTCTTTTAAAAGCTCTTCGATGTCTCAATTTAATTCATCTCCATTGATCTGTGATTGATGGGTTTCTGTACGCTGAGCAGTGTAATTACAACGTTGAGGCAGTAAATTACAACAATATTTTCGTTGTCTGTATTTGTGCTGATTGATGAATGTGACCGAGAACTGATGCCGGATCAGTCTCTGTCCAAACCTGTCCGCTATCCAAACAACTGCTGGGCGATGAGCCAATCACAGCTGCAGCAGGAGGACGAGGATGATGTCATAGTCTGCTCTGTTTTCACTCCAAACAGGTGAAAAGTGATCTGAGATTAAGAGTCAGGACATCGATCCAATCCGCTGCTCTGGAGCTGCAGAGGATGTGACCCGCTCACATGGGGTCAAATCCCAGGAAATAGGAACATTTATAGATAAAACATGACCAACCAAGATGATGAATCTTAGTTGTGGACCCAGTTATTATACTTTAAAATCAGATAACAATCGACTAAAACACTGTAGAGTCTCTCTGTTTATGGCTGCTTTCTAAGATTAACTGGACATTTTTCACAGAATTAATAATTTTCTCGTGTCAAAATCTATTTTTAAGATCTTAACCAGGGTGATGGTTTTGGGGGGGCGCCGTCTCCGTCAGCTGTAGATGAAGGAGACGGCGCTGTGATTCTATTGACAGGAGGAGAGCAGCTCAGCCTGGTGCTGACCTCACAGCTGATAATGACTCGGTCCTTGTGCCCCTGCAGGATGTGACTCTGGTTTTGGGAACGCGACGGCGAAGCATCTGGACGCTCTTGGCTTCGAGGTGTTCGCCACAGTGTTGGACCTGTCGGGAGACGGAGCCAGATATCTGCAGAGGACCTGCTCCCCCCACCTCACCCTCCTCCAGGTGGACATCACCCAGCCACAGCAGGTCCAACAGGCCCTGCTGGACACCAAGGCCAAGCTGGGCCTCAAAGGTAACGAACGTCTGCTGAAGCCAAAGCACAGCTCGCTCTGGGACCAGATGGCTGCTTCATTCAAACGCTCTGTGGTGCTGCTCACTGTTTACAGCAGCAGTGTGTTCTACAGTTCACAAGAATAGATGATGACTTTCTAGGAAATCACTGAACTGAAGCAGAAGAGACGGGATGGAAACAACTAAATCACTCTTGAGTTGATTTAAGAGGAGTGACTGAAGAGTCGATATGAGGACAATCTGAGGAATACATGAGGAGTAACTGAGGAGTGATAACAATACAGTGAACTGAAACAAAACAAAACAAGGTAATAAACACACTAACTCTGCCCAGACACAAGCCTCTTACTGTGAGACGACTTCGTAGCGGTCGATGTGGTTCTTCGAGTTTCTTGGTTAAACTCTGAGTCCGGAGCTTCAACCTGTGCGGTGATGAACCCTTCGTATGCGAGTGGGGATTCTCATCCTCAGGACCGGCAACATGTCGCCGTTAACGGGGAGAGAACGTGGCATCGAAGTTATCCGTTCTCTCCTTCGCTCTATTGTTCGTCCAGCGAAGTTAAGACTATGATCTAGGGTTTCTTCAAAAGCAACGTTGTTTCTGAACCTCCTTCCACCAACCCAGGGCTGACGGGACGGCCAGAGCTGGAGGTGACGCAGAGTTTATAGATTCTGTGTCGCAGCACAGGGAAGCCCTGTGGAGCCCGTGGTCGTTGTCCAATGACTCATTGGCAATGAGATAGTGTTGAGTTTGTGTGTGTGTGTGTTCGGCAGGTCTGTGGGGTTTGGTGAACAACGCCGGCGTGTGCGTGAACTTCGGAGACGTCGAGCTGTCGCTGATGTCAAACTTCCGCGGCTGCATGGACGTTAACTTCTTCGGCACGCTGAGCGTCACCAAGAGTTTCCTGCCGCTGCTGCGACAGGCCAAAGGTCGCATCGTCACCATCTCCAGCCCCGCCGGTGTGTTCCCGACACACACACACACACACACACACCACTACAGCATGAATAAATCAGATATTATGACCAGTGGACTGAGGAGGAGTGACGTAGAGACGCCGTATACGTCTCTGGTGTCGACCTGTCAATCAGCGTGTAGCCCCGCCCTAAAGCATCCCCTGCTTTATGGTCTGTGTGACTCTAAATGGACCATAATGTACTAAATGAACATCATGCTGTATTGAAGAAGACTTGAAACTAGAGATTGAGACATAAACTCATGTTTACAATGTTTACTGAGGGAATAAATCAAGAGAGAAGTAGAGTCATTTTCTATAGACTTCTATACAACCAGAGGAGTCGCCCCCTGGTGGACACTAGAGAGAATGCAGCTTTAACACATGAAGCTCATTGGTCAGTGTGTGTGTGATGTCATGGTGATGTCGTGATGATGTCATACCTGTGTTTTCAGGTGACCAGCCGTTTCCCTGTCTGGCAGCTTACGGAGCGTCTAAAGCAGCTCTCAACCTCCTGATCAACACTCTGAGACATGAGCTGGAGCCTTGGGGGGTCCAAGTGTCCACCATCCTGCCGTCCTCCTTCAAGACAGGTAACACCACCCACATCTACACCACCACCTCTACGCCACAACCTCTACACCACAACCTCTACACCACAACCTCTACACCACCACATCTACACCACCTCTATACCATCACACCTACACCACCACATCTACACCACATCTACACCACCTCTACACCACCACCTCTATACCATCACATCTACACCACCACATCTACACCACATCTACACCACCACCTCTATACCATCACATCTACACCACCACCTCTACACCACCACCTCTACACCACCACCTCTATAACATCACCTCTATACCACCACATCTACACCATCACATCTACACCATCACATCTACACTACCTCTACACCACCTCTATACCACCACATCTACACCACCACCTCTACACCACCATATCTACACCACCTCTACACCACCACCTCTACACCACCACCTCTACACCACCACATCTACACCACCACATCTACACCAGCACATCTACACCACCACCTCTACACCACCACATCTACACCACCACATCTACACCAGCACAGCTACACCACCACCTCTACATCACCACATCTACACCACCACATCTACACCACCACATCTACACCACATCTACACCACATCTACACCACATCTACACCATCACATCTACACCACCACATCTACACCAGCACATCTACACCACCACATCTACACCAGCACAGCTACACCACCACCTCTACATCACCACATCTACACCACCACATCTACACCACCACATCTACACCACATCTACACCACATCTACACCATCACATCTACACTACCTCTACACCACCTCTATACCACCACATCTACACCACCACCTCTACAACACCACATCTATACCATCACATCTACACCACCTCTGCACCACCACCTCTACACCATCACCTCTACACCACCTCATCTATACCATCACATCTACACCACCACATCTATACCATCACATCTATACCACCACCTCTACACCACCACCTCTACACCACCACATCTATAACATCACCTCTACACCACCACCTCTACACCACCACATCTATACCATCACATCTACACTACCACATCTATACCACCACCTCTACACCACCACATCTATAACATCACCTCTACACCACCACCTCTACACCACCACATCTATACCATCACATCTACACTACCACATCTATACCACCACCTCTACACCACCACATCTATAACATCACATCTATACCACCACCTCTACACCACCACCTCTACACCACCACATCTATAACATCACCTCTATACCACCACATCTATACCATCACATCTATACCACCACCTCTACACCACCACCTCTACACCACCACATCTATAACATCACCTCTACACCACCACCTCTACACCACCACATCTATACCATCACATCTACACCACCTCTGCATCACCACCTCTACACCACCACCTCTACACCACCACCTCTACACCACCACATCTATACCATCATATCTACACCACCTCTGCATCACCACCTCTACACCACCACCTCTACACCACCACATCTATACCATCACATCTACACCACCACATCTACACCACCTCTACACCACCACCTCTCCTCCACAGATCTCTATATAAACTAAAGATGTGTCCTCGGGTAAACGTAGGACTTGTGATCAGCTGATCTGGTCTCTGCTGCACCTCAGAATGTAAATAAGAGAATCACAGTGTTCTTGATCCTCATTGGTCTCCTTCCTGTCACTGTTGAGTCCTCCAGGCCTGGTTCTGTGTTGTGGTTTGAGCATGATGACAGGCCTCCTGCTCAGTAGAACGAGGACCACATGGACCATCTGTTCTCTCACAAACTACAAATTGCTGACTCTTGATTCTGAGGTTGGATGTGATTGGAGACTGTTGGCCAATAGAAGCCTGTTGCTCGTCTCCTCGGTTTGTTTTCTCAGTGTGGGTTTTTAAAAAAGCAACGTCATCGGGAGACTTTCAGGATTCACAAAAGAGACTTAACTTAACCGGGTCATTGTGTTGAGACATAGAACGGACAGATGTCCATCAACCGGGCACACTTTATCCTGCTGCTCTCTCTTTAATCCGGAAGATCCAAGCTCATGCTGAGACTGCTGACTCAGCATTTACACTAAATACATTACGACATGTTTCTGCTTCTCAGGAAAATCATTTGAGTGCTTCATACTCTCATTCCCTCAGAATGCAGATGTCTAACATGCAGTTAAAATTGGAGGAGTGTCTGTTAACCAGTCAGCAAGGTCGCCTCCTCTTCTCCTCGCCTCCTCGCCTCCTCGCCTCCTCCTGCCTGTGACTCAGAAATCAATCTCAATCTCCTCTCCTCTGCTCGGTGGTCACGTAGACGTTGGGCCCCTCTCAGGTGCCGTGACCCCGCTAACCTCATCTCTCCTCCTCTCTCAGCTCATGGTGAGCGAGTGGTGGCGGGGGGGCTCTGGAATTGCCAGTCGGCAGTGCCGAAAGCTGAGTTCATCTCAGGCTACGCTTCCTTGCTCTCTCTCAGCTTTCTTGCTCTAACTGACACCTGGATCACACCAGTAAACACCATCACACCCACAGCTCTGTCACAAGTGTACTCTGTCTCTCACACTCCAGAGCTGCGAGGCGGGGTGGTGGTACTGGCCTGCTAATTTCCCCAAAATGGAAACACTCTCTTGTCTCGGTTCCTCAGTTCTCCTCGTCCTCTTTCATGCGGTTACTGTCACTCATCCAGTCAAGCTCACCATTGCTGTTGTGTATCGCCCACCGGGGCCTCTTGGTGAGTTCTTGGAAGATCTCGACACATTAGTCTCGCACTTCCATGACGATGGCTCCGCACTCATCCTGCTCGGAGACTTCAACATCCAGACTGATAAATTAGAACCTCTTCTTTCCTCCCTCTCCTCCTTTGACCTTTTCCACTCCTCTTCTCCTCCGACCCACAAGGCAACCAGCTGGATCTCATCTTCACTAGACTCTGTTCTACTGCTAACCTCTCCGTCACTCCCCTCCAGCTCTCTGACCACTATGTCATGTCCTACTCCCCTCCTCTCCCCCCGTACTCCCTCCACTTACCCACATGGTTTCTACTCGTCGTCATCTCCGCTCCCTCTCCACGGCTGATCTTTCCTCTTCTGTTACCTCTGCCCTCCCTGACCCTGAATCCTTCTCTCTGCTATCCCCTGATATTGCTGCTGATCTTCTCCTCTCCACCCTTTCCTCTTCTCTGGACAACCTCTGTCCCTTCACCTCCAGGCCGGCACGGCCAACTCCATCTGCCCCACGGCTGTCGGACTCAGTGCGTACTGACAGACGGAGCCTAAGAGAGGCTGAGCGTAAATGGAGAAAAGGCAAACTCCCGGGGGACCTTCTTTCCACTTTTTCCACCACTCTTTCTCCTGCTAAAGCTGCTTTCTTCCGCTCCAAAATCCTAACCTCTGCTTCCAATCCTAAAAAACTCTTCGAAACTTTCTCTTCACTCCTCCAATAACTTCCCCCCCTCCTACTTCCTCCCTTCTCCCTGACGATTTCACCAACTTCTTTGACAAGAAGGTCAACGATATCAGGTCCTCATTCTCTCAGCCCCCCGGTCCCTGTCCACCATCTCCAGCTCTTCCCCCACAGCTCTCCCTCCCCTCTGCATGCCCCATCTTACCCTATCTTGCTCCCCTCTCCCTGAACGAGGTCCTCGACCTTGTTACATCTAACCTCCCCACCACATGCTCTCTTGACCCGATCCCCTCCCCTCTTCTTCAGTCTATTGCGACTGAACTCCTTCCTTTCCTCACCCACCTCATCATCACATCTCTTGGTTCAGGATGCTTTCCCACAGCTTTCAAGACTGCCAGAGTCACCCCCCCTTCTGAAGAAACCATCACGTGACCCCTCTGATGTCAAGAACTTCAGACCGGTTTCTCTTCTACCCTTTCTTTCCAAAACACTTGAATGTGCTGTCTTTACTCAACTGTCCTCCTATCTCCACCAGTCCGGGTTCAAAGTGGGTCACTCGACTGAGACAGCCCTCCTTGCGGTGACGGAGTCGCTTCACGCAGCGAGAGCTAACTCTCTCTCCTCTGTCCTGATTCTCCTGGACCTGTCTGCAGCGTTTGACACTGTGAACCACCAGATCCTCCTGTCCACCCTCGAGGGGATGGGGTCTCCCTGTTTGCATCCTACCTGACAGGTCGATCCTACCAGGTGACGTGGAGGGGGGGCGTGTCGGAACCACGCATGCTGACTACGGGGGTTCCACAAGGTTCAGTCCTGGGCCCCCTTCTCTTCTCGCTCTACACAACATCTCTGGGTTCTGTTTTTCGCTCGCATGACTTCTCGTACCATTGTTATGCCGATGACACCCAGCTGGTCTTGTCATTTCCTCCGGGGACACTCAAGTGGAGGCATCGCTGCGTGCTTGGCTGACATCTCGAAGTGGATGACGACACACCACCTCAAGCTCAACCTGGACAAAACCGAGATGCTGTTCCTCCCGGCGAAGGGTTGCCCGCACCGAGACCTGTCCATCACCATTGATGATACCGTGGTGACGCCAACTCGGACTGTGAGGAACCTGGGTGTGACCCTGGACGACCAACTGTCGTTCTCAGCAAACATTGCATCGGTTACACGCTCCTGCAGATTCCTGCTCTACAACATCAGGAGGATTCACTTCCTCACTGATGAGACGGTGCAGGTGCTCATCCAGGCTCTGGTCATCTCCCGCCTGGACTACTGCAACTCACTACTTGCCGGAGCTCCGGCGTCGGCCATCAGACCTCTGGAGCTTGTCCAGAAAGCTGCGGCTTGCCTGGTGTTCAATCGCCCCAAGTTCTCCCAAACAACTTCCCTTCTCCGTTCTCTACACTGGCTCCTGTAAGAGCATCCAGTGTGAGACTCTGGTGCTAGCCTAAAGGGCAGTGAAAGGAACAGCTCCTTCCTATCTCCAGACCACGGTCAAGCCCTACACTCCCGCCCGACCTCTTGGCTCTGCTGCCTCGGGGCGATCGGTCGCCCCGTCGCTCAGAGGTCCGATCGACCCGGTCGCGGCTGTTTCCTGTCCTGACCCCTCAGTGGTGGAATGAACTCCCCACTGACGTCAGGACAGCAGAGTCGCTGCCCATCTTTCATCAGGCTGAAGACTCACCTCTTCAAGAAGTACTACCCTGAGCCTTCCACTTAGCATCTATTGTATTCATACTAGCTTATTGCACTTATTGTATTCATATTAGTTTGTGGCACTTATTGCATTTGTTTGTTTCTGCACTGTACGTTGGCGCTGGTTTATGCTCTTAGATGCTTGTTATAAAAGGAGATGCACTTATGACTTCTGGTGACTAGTTGTTCTCTCTCTGAATACACTTATTGTCAGTCGCTTTAGATAAAAGCATCTGCTAAATGACTAATGTAATGTAATGTAATGTAATAAGGTTCAGTCAGGATATCTCAAAAACAACAAACTGCAGCAGTTGGAGACACTGAATTAGATCATATTGTGTAGTTAATATGCACGTCATTCCATTATTTCCTCAAGATAACAAACAATGCTCCTTTTAAAAAATCCTGATATCAAAGTGTAAGAAACTATTCAACATTTTAAACTTCACTTCATGTCTTCAAACCCTTTGTTAGACGGTAACAACTCATTCAAAGCATGCTGGGATCCTGTTTCTGGGGAGTTTCTCGAAGTTGAATTAAACTTAATAAAATATGTGTATATATATATGTATATATATATATATATATATATATATATATATATATATATACACACACACACAAACAGCCCTGTAACCATGTTAACCCTGAGCTGGGTTCTCCTTTGCAGGTCACTCCAGTAACCATGCCCACTGGGAGCGGCAGCACAAGCAGCTGCTGCAGGGTCTTCCCCCCGCGCTGCTGGAGGACTACGGCGAGGACTACCTGACGGAGACCAAGGAGCTGTTCCACCGCTACGCCAGTCAGGCCAACCCGGACCTGAGCCCCGTCACGGAGACCATCGTCCAGGCGCTGCTGTCTCCGAGGCCCCAGGCGCGCTACTTTGCGGGACCCGGCGTCGGCCTCATGTACTTGATCCACAGCTACTGCCCCTTCAGCCTCAGTAACCGCTTCCTGCAGAAACTCTTCCTGAAGAAGACGCTGGCGCCACGCGCCCTGAGGAAGCAGTCGGGCTTCGACCTGAACCTCCTCAACAACAACGAGGAGGAGGAGAAGCTCAAGTAGCTGACAGACAAAGAGGACCACGTCTGTAACATGGAGCTGTTTCTTTTTCTATGTGATGTTTTTTAATACTGCTGAAGGGATCGAAATGGTTTCTCTTTGTTTTCTGTAATTGTCTGGCCGCTGTGGCGCCCCCTTGTGGACACACCTGGAGGTCAAAGGGGCCCGGGGCCCTTTGAAAGGTAAAACAGTCCACAGGTCGGTCAGAGAACTCTTCACCTCCGTCAGCGAGATCATCTGACTTAATGTGCCTTCATCATCCCGAGAAAAAGAAAGATGGCGGATCAGCAAGAACCAATCAAACGCTACTAAAAACTAGATGCCGTGGAGGCGTCTGATGATGTCATCGCATCCTCACACCTCAGACGAATGACAAAAAAAATTTTAATCTGAAGCAGAGAAGTCATACAACAAAAAACATCAGAAGAAGAAAAACGTGATGTCACGATGTAAAAGTTTATTATCAGAGCTGGAAACAGACAAGACGTTCACAACCAACGAATTCAAATCAATACAAATATGGAGTTAAATCAATTAAGAACATCAATCATCAATAATCAGGATTTAATCAGCCTT
>NC_136635.1:33166878-33191878 GCF_949748355.1 Melanostigma gelatinosum
TCCTCCAGAGCTTCACTGGTCCTCCAGATCCTCACTGGTCCTCCAGATCCTCACTGGTCCTCCAGAGCCTCACTGGTCCTCCAGAGCTTCACTGGTCCTCCAGAGCTTCACTGGTCCTCCAGATCCTCACTGGTCCTCCAGAGCTTCACTGGTCCTCCAGAGCTTCACTGGTCCTCCAGAGCCTCACTGGTCCTCCAGAGCTTCACTGGTCCTCCAGAGCCTCACTGGTCCTCCAGAGCCTCACTGGTCCACTGCTCGAGTTTCCTCACAGGTTTACAGCTTGAGTTTCTGCCTGTATGAGGGGATCAGATGGACCATGACGTGGTCAGAGAGCCAGTGCAGCACGAGGGACGGCGTGATGGCCCCGCTGATTGTGGTGTAGCAGTGATCTAATGTTCTCCTCTCTGGTTGAGCATTTAATGAACTGTCTGTATTTGGGGAGTTCGTGGCTGAGGTTTGTTAAAGTCACGAGGACAATAACTGGAGGGTCCGGGAGGTCCGCTCCACACACAGTATCTGTTCGGTGAGTGTCCGCTGTGCATCCTGCACGTTGCTCTGCGGCGGAATGTAAACACCGACCAGAATGAATGAAGAGAACTCACGGGGGATTAGAAGGGTTTACAGTTCACAATGAAGGATTCCAGATCAGGAGCGCAGTGCTGTAGAATCACTGTCACATCGTTACACCAGCCGCTGTTGGAGGAGAAACAGATTCCTCCACCCTGTGCGGTCCGCTCTGAACAGCTGGAAGCCGCCAGCTGGAGCGCATGTATGTCTTTATATAAACACAGAGCAGAGCAAAGTGGCTGATATTAGATTCATGTGTAACTGAAGCTGAGGATCCATCGATGTGTTCACAGGAGTGACGACGAGTCATCGATCTGCTTAAAGTGACGGAAACATGAGATGTTGTTTTGGGGAACAGAAGCACTTTAACAGGCATCAACTCAGCAGCTCAGACATCAAACCATGAAACCATCAGTCAGCAGCTCTGCAGAGTTTTGGAACTACAGTTCCCATAATTCTTTAGGATATTTGAACAGGAAGTATAATGTTTCCATGGATTCAGTAAGTTTATATTCGTCTATAATATTTAACATGTAGTCGACGTGTCTGGATTAACAGAGTCTGACTGATCGGATGTTAAGTGTTGTGAAGTATCACGAGCTGGAGGTATTGATGTGTGACAAACAACAACTAACATCCTGCTTTACAACACATGTCCTCTCCGTTTTACTCCAAAGCTGTTTGTAGCATTCTCTACCTGTAAATGTCAAGATTAAGCATTGAGCATTGAGTGATGATCAGTAGTTGATACTCCCTCAGCTGCACAGAGCAGGTCCAGCAGACAAACAGCAGGATGAAGTCGGTGTGCTGCGGCAGCAGGAACACGATGTCGTCGCCACAGTTGGCCGGTCAGAATAATCAGGATAAATGTCTCGATGGTGTTTCAGTCTCCAGCTGAACAGAACAACCTCTGAACAGCAGCATGAAGCCTGAAGCCCGAAGCATGAAGCATGAAGCCTGAAGCCCGAAGCATGAAGCATGAAGCCCGAAGCCCGAAGCATGAAGCATGAAGCATGAAGCATGAAGCATGAAGCCCGAAGCCTGAAGCATGAAGCATGAAGCCCGAAGCATGAAGCATGAAGCATGAAGCCCGAAGCGCGAAGCATGTAGCATGAAGCATGAAGCATGAAGCATGAAGCATGAAGCCCGAAGCATGAAGCATGAAGCATGAAGCCCGAAGCCCGAAGCATGAAGCATGAAGCATGAAGCATGAAGCATGAAGCCCGAAGCATGAAGCATGAAGCATGAAGCGCGAAGCATGAAGCATGAAGCATGAAGCATGAAGCATGAAGCATGAAGCCCGAAGCATGAAGCATGAAGCATGAAGCCCGAAGCCCGAAGCATGAAGCATGAAGCATGAAGCATGAAGCCCGAAGCATGAAGCATGAAGCATGAAGCCCGAAGCCTGAAGCATGAAGCATGAAGCATGAAGCATGAAGCCCAAAGCCCGAAGCATGAAGCATGAAGCATGAAGCATGAAGCCTGAAGCCCGAAGCATGAAGCATGAAGCATGAAGCCCGAAGCATGAAGCATGAAGCCTGAAGTCCGAAGCATGAAGCATGAAGCATGAAGCCCGAAGCATGAAGCATGAAGCCCGAAGCCCGAAGCATGAAGCATGAAGCATGAAGCATGAAGCATGAAGCCCGAAGCCCGAAGCATGAAGCATGAAGCATGAAGCATGACGCCTGAAGCATGAAGCCTGAAGCATGAAGCCTGAAGCATGAAGCATGAAGCATGAAGCATGAAGCATGAAGCATGACGCCTGAAGCATGAAGCCCAAAGCATGAAGCCTGAAGCCCGAAGCATGAAGCATGAAGCCTGAAGCCCGAAGCATGAAGCATGAAGCATGAAGCATGAAGCATGAAGCATGAAGCCTGAAGCATGAAGCCTGAAGCATGAAGCATGAAGCCCGAAGCCCGAAGCCTGAAGCATGAAGCCCGAAGCATGAAGCATGAAGCCCGAAGCATGAAGCCTGAAGCATGAAGCATGAAGCCCGAAGCATGAAGCATGAAGCATGAAGCATGAAGCCCGAAGCATGAAGCATGAAGCATGAAGCATGAAGCATGAAGCCCGAAGCATGAAGCATGAAGCATGAAGCCTGAAGCATGAAGCATGAAGCCTGAAGCATGAAGCATGAAGCCTGAAACCTGAAGCCCGAAGCATGAAGCATGAAGCATGAAGTCTGAAGCATGAAGCATGAAGCATGAAACATGAAGCATGAAGCATGAAGCCTGAAGCATGAAGCATGAAGCATGAAGCATGAAGCCTGAAGCCTGAAGCATGAAGCATGAAGCATGAAGCATGAAGCATGAAGCATGAAGCATGAAGCCTGAAGCATGAAGCCTGAAGCATGAAGCATGAAGCCTGAAGCATGAAGCATGAAGCATGAAGCCTGAAGCCTGAAGCATGAAGCATGAAGCATGAAGCATGAAGCCTGAAGCGCGAAGCATGAAGCATGAAGCATGAAGCATGAAGCATGAAGCATGAAGCCCGAAGCATGAAGCATGAAGCATGAAGCCCGAAGCCCGAAGCATGAAGCATGAAGCATGAAGCATGAAGCATGAAGCCCGAAGCATGAAGCATGAAGCATGAAGCATGAAGCGCAAAGCATGAAGCATGAAGCATGAAGCATGAAGCATGAAGCATGAAGCCCGAAGCATGAAGCATGAAGCATGAAGCCCGAAGCCCGAAGCATGAAGCATGAAGCATGAAGCATGAAGCATGAAGCCCGAAGCATGAAGCATGAAGCATGAAGCCCGAAGCCCGAAGCATGAAGCATGAAGCATGAAGCATGAAGCCCAAAGCCCGAAGCATGAAGCATGAAGCATGAAGCCTGAAGCCTGAAGCCCGAAGCATGAAGCATGAAGCCTGAAGCCCGAAGCATGAAGCATGAAGCCTGAAGTCCGAAGCATGAAGCATGAAGCATGAAGCCCGAAGCATGAAGCATGAAGCCCGAAGCCCGAAGCATGAAGCATGAAGCATGAAGCATGAAGCATGAAGCCCGAAGCCCGAAGCATGAAGCATGAAGCATGAAGCATGACGCCTGAAGCATGAAGCCTGAAGCATGACGCATGAAGCATGAAGCATGAAGCATGACGCCTGAAGCATGAAGCCCAAAGCATGAAGCCTGAAGCCCGAAGCATGAAGCATGAAGCCTGAAGCCCGAAGCATGAAGCATGAAGCATGAAGCATGAAGCATGAAGCATGAAGCATGACGCCTGAAGCATGAAGCCTGAAGCATGAAGCATGAAGCATGAAGCATGAAGCCCGAAGCCTGAAGCATGAAGCCTGAAGCATGAAGCCCGAAGCATGAAGCATGAAGCCCGAAGCATGAAGCCTGAAACATGAAGCATGAAGCCCGAAGCATGAAGGATGAAGCATGAAGCATGAAGCCCGAAGCATGAAGCATGAAGCATGAAGCATGAAGCATGAAGCATGAAGCCCGAAGCATGAAGCATGAAGCATGAAGCCTGAAGCATGAAGCATGAAGCCTGAAGCATGAAGCCCGAAGCATGAAGCATGAAGCCTGAAGCATGAAACCTGAAGCCCGAAGCATGAAGCATGAAGCATGAAGTCTGAAGCATGAAGCATGAAGCCTGAAGCATGAAGCATGAAGCATGAAGCATGAAGCCTGAAGCCTGAAGCATGAAGCATGAAGCCTGAAGC
Source organism: Melanostigma gelatinosum (assembly GCF_949748355.1). Lineage (NCBI taxonomy): Eukaryota > Metazoa > Chordata > Actinopteri > Perciformes > Zoarcidae > Melanostigma > Melanostigma gelatinosum. The sequence goes on from NC_136635.1 coordinate 33,171,112, forward strand.
CTGAAGCATGAAGCATGAAGCATGAAGCCTGAAGCATGAAGCATGAAGCATGAAGCCTGAAGCATGAAGCATGAAGCCTGAAGCATGAAGCCTGAAGCATGAAGCATGAAGCATGAAGCATGAAGCATGAAGCATGAAGCCTGAAGCCTGAAGCATGAAGCATGAAGCATGAAGCCTGAAGCCTGAAGCATGAAGCCTGAAGCATGAAGCATGAAGCATGAAGCCTGAAGCATGAAGCATGAAGCATGAAGCCTGAAGCATGAAGCATGAAGCATGAAGCCTGAAGCATGAAGCATGAAGCATGAAGCCTGAAGCATGAAGCATGAAGCCTGAAGCATGAAGCCTGAAGCCTGAAGCATGAAGCATGAAGCATGAAGCATGAAGCATGAAGCCTGAAGCCTGAAGCATGAAGCCTGAAGCATGAAGCCTGAAGCATGAAGCATGAAGCCTGAAGCATGAAGCATGAAGCATGAAGCCTGAAGCCTGAAGCATGAAGCATGAAGCCTGAAGCCTGAAGCCTGAAGCATGAAGCCTGAAGCATGAAGCATGAAGCATGAAGCCTGTTCGTTTTATGGGAACAAAATGAGGAGACTGTGATGTTTCAGTGAAGCAGCTGTTGTGAAGTGAGCTCATACTGAACGTTGAGACTCACGTTTATAGAACAGAGACTGAAGCTCTTCTTTGTCTGCTGCTCCGACCACAACACAGGACGCTGTTTTATATTTTAGCTTCTGAAAGGAAGATTGTGGTTTTTCTTCATTCAAACGTGACTTTGAACTGAAACCACAGTAACTTGTTGAAGTCGCTCATTAACTTCAGATCAACAGATTGAAATACATATTTTACACAGAATGAGGTCTGTGTCATTTTTAACCCAGAAGGACTCACGGCAACACTTTAAATATCCTGGAAAGTTCCTTTCATCCTTGATTTTAACTCTTGAAGTCCCTAAGTGACACATACTGAACATCCTGGTGAGGTCATGTGACAGTGAGGTCATTTGTGTACCAATGACATCACTTCCAAAATGGCTGCATGTGGTCAGCGCAGAACTAACTAATTTCAAAAAGCTTGTTTTTGTTGCTAAAGTTAAGTTTCAACACATTTAGCAATTCTAATGCTTTGATAACATGTCCTACATTACATCTATCCATGTTTATCAAACTCATTTATGTATAAAATGTTATGAAAATACTGACAGATATGTCTTATAATTGTCTCAGAAAACAAAGTGACATCTGTCACATAAGACAAATAGTAATGAGCTGTTCAATTGATTTACTTGATTCAAATATGTGCAGTTAAAATATGTTCTGTTGCTGAATTCAAAATACATTTAAACTTAACTTAAAATGTATTAAATTATTATTAAAATGAATTATGACAAAATGAAAGTAAAAATGTATATCAGTAAATAGAACACACAAGCTAGATTGAACTCCTATGTTGGTCCTATTTCAAGGTAATTAAATGATTTATTTTGCAGTGTTGATCAGGATGAAGATCATGAAGAAGACATTTCTGTCTTGTAAAACAAATCTGAAAAAGATGTTTTGATTAAATCTAACCAGAAAGGTTATACTTTTGATATGTGTTGTGGAAATGCAAATAAAAAGGCAAATCTTTGTTACCAATCAAAAAATAGGTTAAATGACCTTTTAAAAATAGGAAAACATTCATACGTAAACGGCCATTGTGACATATACGTAACATTCCAGATCCTTGGCACTAGGGGGCAGTATTTGCTTCATTTAGTCCGTTTTCTTCTAGATCTTTAGTGTGTATTTAGCTTCTTAATATAAAACAGCATTCTATCTGTTTTCTGCAGAACATTTAAAGGAACCATGAATCAGTAGACGAGTGTGTTCAGAGGAGAGTTGAGATGTTCCAGATGAACCTGGATCCGTTTCAAAGCTTCATGGAGAAACAGAAACATCTTTTATTTATTGATTTATTTATTTCTAATCTAGCCTGAAAACCTTTTTTCTCTTGAATGAGTGAAAAGGAAAAGAGAGATTTATCAAAGCCAAAGTTTACAGGTGAGACGACAGAGAGCCCTTCCATCAACTGAACTACAGTCTACTGTGATTGTCATTATGCACCAGAACGAGTCACGACACCAGAAGAAGAAACCGAACACAGCTAGGAGCCATTTACCACATGCACTTCATCAACACATTGCATAGCTCTTCACTGTTTGTTTGCCCTTAAAACTGTGCTTTTTGAAGAGAATCCCGTCGGTGGATCCGACCTTTTCTGCAAAAGCACAGAAGTCAGAAAAGCCCTGTTTGCTCTGCAGCGTCTCCCAAAGCGTCTCCGAGGAGCGAGGCGGTCCAGAGGCGGCGGCGGAGACGCTCTCTCTCGGTATAAAATTAGCCCCGTCGTAGTTTCATCGCTCCAAAACACCGTCTTCTAAAGAGAAAGTTTTCATGCAGTAACTACTTTCCCTCTGAAACGTGTCTTCTGTGAGTCCAGACCAGAAGAAGACTCTCCGCCGGCGATAGAAAGGTCAGGCACTGAGTCGAGGTGGGTTGGAGGGTTTCAGGAGGAGACGTGTCCTCTGAAGAGTCTCATATTCGTACGTGGAAGTTACTGCAGACAAAAACAGAAACAGGATGAGTTTCACCTGTTGGACCACAAAGATCCTTCAGAGGGACAGATGTGAGCGTGCCTTTTAGTGCTTTGTTGTTGTTGTTAGCATCATTAGCTGCTAGCTTGTAGGCTCACCGTCGCCGTGGAGGCAAAAAGAAACGCTCTGACTTCTGTCCTGAGCAACTGGCTTTTTAAAGAGCTTCCTGACAGAAGTTTGATCGACCAATCACGGCGCATTATTGATGAGAGAGAGTTTAATAAAGACAGCAGAGTCCTGGTACCTGAGGAAGTCCGGAGCCTTTGAGACCATGTTCTCGAAGTCGGAGAAGGAGAGCTTGCTGTCCCCGTCCAGGTCGGCCTCCTCCATGGACTTATCACAGACCAGAGAGAGCTCCTCGGGGGTCAGCTCTCCTTTGGTCAGCTTGTTCAGGGTCATCTTCAGGTCCTCCTTACAGATGAAGTTGTCCCTGTTAAAGTCTGGACCACAACCACAAGATCACACTGAGGACTCTGGGGACTCTGGGGACTATGAGGACTATGAGGAACGACTGAGGACACGAGGACACTGAAAGACACTGAGGACTATGAGGACTCTGTAGACTCTGAGGACACCGAGGACACTGAAAGACACTGAGGACTCTGAGGACTATGAGGACTATGAGGACTCTGTGGACTATGAGGAACGACTGAGGACACTGAGGACACTGAGGACTCTGAGGACACCGAGGACTATGAGGACACCGAGGACTATGAGGACACCGAGGACTCTGAGGACTCTGAGGACTATGTGGACTCTGAGGACTATGTGGACTATGAGGACACTGAGGACACTGAGGACTCTGTCTACCTGTCTACCTTCCTCTCCTCCATCTTACCGTAGATCCTGAAGGCGTAGATGGTCTTGAGCTCTCTGGGTGAAGTTTCACAGAGTGCAGAAAACATGTCGACGAAGTCGTTGAAGCTCAGGTTCCCGTGTCCGTCCTCGGAGAACGTCTCCACGATTCTGTCTCTGAACGGGTTCTCCTGTCACACAGGTGAAGGATCACAGGTGAAGGTTTACAGGTGAAGGATCACAGGTGAAGGATCACAGGTGAAGGATCACAGGTGAAGGATCACAGGTGAAGGATCACAGGTGAAGGTTTACAGGTGAAGGATCACAGGTGAAGGATCACAGGTGAAGGATCACAGGTGAAGGATCACAGGTGAAGGTTTACAGGTGAAGGATCACAGGTGAAGGATCACAGGTGAAGGATCACAGGTGAAGGTTTACAGGTGAAGGATCACAGGTGAAGGATCACAGGTGAAGGATCACAGGTGAGGTGTCACAGGTGTAAAGAGGACTACCTACCTTGAGCTCCGGCATGGTGACGATGAGCGTCAGAGGAACCCTGATGTCGGGGTTGTTGGTGTAATCCAGCGGAACTAGATGAGGAGCGAGTTCACGATATCGACCGTGTAACCTGAAACATACGAGTCATGTGACACGATAAAACATCTCAACTACCAATGAAAACTCATGTTCCCTTGAGGATTAACCATTATAACTTTATTGATACTTAGTTTCTTTAAAATCACAGATTTATATTTTAATATTTTAGTTTATTTAAAATCACAGATTTATGTTTTAATATTTTAATTTATTTAAAATCATAGATTTATGTCTTAATGTTTTAGTTTATTTAAAATCACATGTTTTCTCTCCGCATTCAAGTGGGCGGGGCTTAGGTAAAAAAGGTGATGTCACTAATCAGATTTTTGTTATTAATATAACCATATACTTTTATTGAGAAATTGGAAGAAAACATGTTTACAGAAGCTTTAAATTTCTCTATAAAGCTTCTAAACTCTGGAGCTTGAACATAAAACAGCTGATTATTATTAGATATATAATATATAATGTGTAGCCCCGCCCCCTCACTCAAAGGTGATAAAGGTGTGTTGTTGTTGTTGTTGTTTGTTTCCCGGTAAACTCACCGCTGGATCTCCTTCCTGGTGAAAAAGGTGCAGTCCTGTAAACACACACACACACACACACACACACACAGAGTCACAGACCCGGTGCTGGTCCCCAGGGGAGGATCCGCTTACACCCCGTCACTCAGCGTCACGTGATGCAGAGAGAGGGCGGCTCAGCCAATCACAGGCCTGCCTGCTCCTCTCCGTCTTAATTAAGGAGATGACGGATGTGTAGAGGAATCTGCTTCATGCTGTGTTGTTATTACAGTATAATAACAACAATAACAACAACAATAATAAAACTATTAATAATAATAATGATGGTTATGGACCAGGTCCAGACCTGAAACGCCTCCAGCTGCTCCTCCGTGAAGGTTGTCTGCTTGTTGCCCATCCTGCTCCTCTCCCATCACATCTCAGGTCTGTGAGCTCATTCAGGACCACATGGCGCATCCGGTCCAGCAGGAGACCCGGTCTATGCGTTCATGCTCCTGATCCGGGCTCAGTATAGTTCTGGTCTCAGCTGCAGAGGAGAAGGTGATTTTTACGCCTCACCGGTGCGGGGGGGGGGGGGGGGGGGGGGTGCGGGTATCAGCGTGTTGTGTTCAGGGGCTGCTCGGAAAACACACCTTAGAGTTACAGACCTTTATACATGAAGGTGTTTATGAAGTGTTAAAATAAAACAAATGAGTGAGAAATGCACGTTGTACAGTTCACATGATAATAATAATAATAATAATAATAATAATAGATATGACAATAATAATGATCACTATTTTTATAACAGTTCTAATCATTTTATCATATAATGATTAAATGTATTATTATTCATTTATAGCAGCTTTTATTTCGAAATGTACTTTTGTTCGTGAAAGACTTATTTTCTAATCTAACTTCTCAGGACGGTGACGTCACTAAACCCCGCCCTTGCGCATTCTGGCCAATCACAGCAGTTTACCTGAATAATACAGAAGCACCAGGTCCCGTTCCTCGTAGTGGTTCACTGAGTCCATCAAATGTCCTTCAGCAGCCTAAATGAAGGAGATGATTGAAGTCAGGCTGTCTCGGTTTCTCCGAGGCGGATCCTCTCAAACAGTCTCGTTAATGCGACCCAGACGATCAGGATCAGGATGATTGCGCGTGCCCGTCCTACTTCTAAAGGGGGAAGCGTGGATCACCCAAACCATGATGTTCTAACAGTCCAATGTGAAATAAAGTCACAGAAAGAGCCTCTTTGTTCTCCGCTGACGAGCAGGAGATGATCATGAACGCATGTGAGGAAGTCAAGACCGAAATCACAGCAAAATATAACAGCGGCACCGCTGAGAGGACCAGACAAGAAGCACGGCAACACATCAGACACGTTCAATGCGTCAGTGTTGGGAATGAAGCGGCTCATTTGAATGCCTCATCAGCCCAACCAATCACATGACATGTCTTTATGTGCTGCTGGCAGTAGACTTCATGATGCATCATCCAATGAGATCTACAGCGACAATAATGATCTCAACTCTTGTTGTGAAAAAAAATGATGTAGTTGTCTTTCACACTTAGAGCAGGTTTAAGAATGAAACAGAAGCTCTCAGAGGCGTATAGTTAAATCAAAGCAATAGATTTATTTATCAACAGAGTTATGAGTTATTCAGCCCAGCCATCAAACAAGCTTGGGTGCTAATGGATGAACTTCGCAGAGATTCACCATGAGACACGCTTGAACACATCAGCGTGAAACTTAATATAGGGGTTCCACCCCTTGCTACACATTGGCCAAAGTCAAAGATGCAGGCGTGGCACGTTTGTACGTCATGGCGCCTGGATGGAGGCCGTGGATGTCCATCCACCTTGGCCCCTCCCAGTAGGCGTTGGTTTCCATCAGTGTGAGTGAGGAGTTCCATGCGAGAGGTCCTAAGAAGGAGTGTGTGAAGAAGCCGGGCTCAGCTGGGGCGGTGTCCCTCGCTTGAATCTCACTGTCTATTGTGTCTTCCTTATCTTCTCTAAAGATGGCTGCCTGTTCCTTGTGTCGCAGTTAAATAAGTAACCTTTCACCTGCTTCTCTCTGGCCCTGTGTATGCTGTGAGCACTGTATAAGTGGTTAATAGAGCTGCATAAGCTAATGGTTAATAAAACTTACAAATATGCTAGTGATTAATTAAACTGTATATAAGTCAATTGCTACTTAAAGCTGTATATAAGCTAGCTGTTAATTAAACTGTATATAAGCTAGTTGCTGATTAAAGCTGTATATAAGCTAATTTTCTCAACACTCTTCAGAATAACAATAAAAACAAGCCCAACGAGGATCCAATGACACTCATTAACATGAGGACATATGTGCTGTATGCCTCATGCATCATGTACTGTATGTGTGTGTGTACATGTGTGTGTAGATCACATGTAGAACTAGCAGTGTGAATGTGTGTGTGTGGGCGGATCAGTATGTGTGTGTGTGTTATTCATCATCAGACATTCAATCAACTGAAGCAGTGAAGATCAATAGTGTGTGATTCTCTGTGTTCTCATCATGATCCACCTTCATCATGTTCTACAGTAATGATGTGCTGCTGTACTAATAACACTCATATCATTATGAGTGCTTTAACCTCATGTATGCAACCAGCCATCAAGAGGACATGAGAGCAAGTACACACTAAGCACACACACATGACTCAGAATGCTGAGTCAGCACAATATGTGCCATGGTGACGTGATGAACACATCCGTAAGTTTATTAAGCGCCAAATCAACTGGACCAACAGCGCGGCATGCAGCGGCTTTCCCCATGTTCTCCGCATCGCCGACACTACAACAACGCAGCACTCGCACAACAGCTCAAGGCTGCATCCAGTCTGTGGGACAGGCAGTGTGGTGTTCAATGTCTGCTCCAGAAGCTCTGGAAAGAAATGATTCCTTGTGGGCAGAATGGACAGCGCTCGTACAGGAAGTCATCGTGATGTGATGACGGATCTTGGCGATGTGGAAGAAGTCTCTCCCTATAAAACGCTCATCTAACTAATATCCTCCTTCATCAGTGGATCTCTGAGGAAGGGAGCTGCACATTAATGCAACAGAGGCTTCTTAGTTTGCTCCGCTGCTTTTAAGGATCACGTGTGTCTCACTTTACATGCATTTCATCAACTCCCGTATAACCCCCAGTATATGCGCAAGCGCATCAGACTACCGTATGTGACGGGAGCGGCCATGTTTTCCGGGGGAGTGGCAGCTTATCCAGCTACCTTCACTGAGCCTGCGCTGGAGCAGGTTCAAGCTTATGGATGTGTTGCCATGGTGATTTTGCCGAACTTGCTTCGTGGAACCGAAAAGCCTGATTTATGTCATCTTATCCTGAAAAGTATCCGGCTAACTCAGTTAGCCACGTACGAGGAACGGGGCCCTGGAGTGTAAATGTTGTAAATGTTGATTAATCAGTGAGAACATGAAGCAATATTTGTTTTTCAAATAGTTCATATTTATTAATTTATTCATGTATTCATGTAATTTAGTCATGTGTGTGTGCTTAGTGTGTACTTGCTCTCATGTCCTCTTGATGGCTGGTTGCATACATGAGGTTAAAGCACTCATAATGATATGAGTGTTATTAGTACAGCAGCACATCATTACTGTAGAACATGATGAAGGTGGATCATGATGAGAACACAGAGAATCACACACTATTGATCTTCACTGCTTCAGTTGATTGAATGTCTGATGATGAATAACACACACACACATACTGATCCGCCCACACACACACATTCACACTGCTAGTTCTACATGTGATCTACACACACATGTACATACACACATACAGTACATGATGCATGAGGCATACAGCACATATGTCCTCATGTTAATGAGTGTCATTGGATCCTCGTTGGGCTTGTTTTTATTGTTATTCTGAAGAGTTGAGATCATTATTGTCGCTGTAGATCTCATTGGATGATGCATCATGAAGTCTACTGCCAGCAGCACATAAAGACATGTCATGTGATTGGTTGGGCTGATGAGGCATTCAAATGAGCCGCTTCATTCCCAACACTGACGCATTGAACGTGTCTGATGTGTTGCCGTGCTTCTTGTCTGGTCCTCTCAGCGGTGCCGCTGTTATATTTTGCTGTGATTTCGGTCTTGACTTCCTCATATGCGTTCATGATCATCTCCTGCTCGTCAGCGGAGAACAAAGAGGCTCTTTCTGTGACTTTATTTCACATTGGACTGTTAGAACATCATGGTTTGGGTGATCCACGCTTCCCCCTTTAGAAGTAGGACGGGCACGCGCAATCATCCTGATCCTGATCGTCTGGGTCGCATTAACGAGACTGTTTGAGAGGATCAGCCTCGGAGAAACCGAGACAGCCTGACTTCAATCATCTCCTTCATTTAGGCTGCTGAAGGACATTTGATGGACTCAGTGAACCACTACGAGGAACGGGACCTGGTTAAACTTTACCAGAGATTTAAAACAAATAAATGTAACTCAAGTTGACAGAAAACAAAGAAAAAGAAAAGAGAACAATAAATCAGTCTTTTGTGAATCATAATCACATTATTTGGGTTCAGTTTCACACAGAAACAGAAAGAAGAGAATGAAGAACTGAAGAAGAGAATGTTATGAACACAAGTAGTGAAAAAAATAAGCACCAATGACCAACAATGAAATAAGAAATATATATATATATGTATATATATATATATGTATTAATATATATACATATAGATATATATAATATATATATCTATATGTATATATATATATAATATATATATATATATGTTATATATATACATATATATACATATATATATATGTATATATATATACATATATATATAATATATATACATATATATAACATATATATGTATATATATTTATACATATATATGTATCTATATAAGAATGACTAAACTCCATCCATCCATCTATCTTTCTATCCATCTATCTATCCATCTGTCTGTCTGTCTCTCTGTCTATAACGTGGTGGTGGAGAAATCTTTCAGAGTGAGCCCTCCTCCTCTCTCTCTGTCTCTCTCCTAACAGAGGATCTTTGTCTCGTGCTCGTCCTCCCCTCAGAGTGAGCTCTCTCGTGCTCCTCTCCTCCAATCAGAGGATCTTTGATCACGAATCAAACAGCAGGATGGCAGGCAGCGCGTGGAGGTCAATGGTGAGAAAAGAAGCGTCATAAACCACTGAGAGTCATAGAGGACGATATAAACAGAGAAGAGTAGTTTAATACGCGAGAGTGGAAGGTTCACGGTGTCTCTACGGTGTTAACGGATACTTTAGTACGCTATCCGTTAGCATGCTAGCATGCTAGCTAGGTGTGTGTCCTTCAGCGGGATGACACTCGACTGTAGTTAGCTCAGCATGTTAGCGTGTGTGTGTGTGTGTGTGTGTGTGCGTGTGTGCGCGCGCGCGCGCGTCCTTCAGACAGTAGCTGAAGCTAGCTGAGCTAACGGCTTAAAACCAAACTGTTTAAAAATGTACCAGTTTAAGGTCGGCTTGCATGTTGGGCTGAATCCACAGCTCGTAGAGAAGAAGCGAAGAAGTCTTAAAGAAGAAGAGGCTGTGTTGTTTAATTCGGCATAAATATATAAACTCCGCCATAGAGTTGTATGGCAGTAAAGATGTAGTTGATTTGAAACGATTCTGTAATAAACTCACATTCAGTTCGTCAAATAAAACTCCAAACTATGTGATTATCATGTGACTTATCATGTTTAATGCATGTAAATATGCATGAATACAAGAATATTCTCCAAATGTTATGTTAATAATAACTTGATTTATTGGTAGAAGTTATTGGAATTAAAGCTATAACTTGTATGAATAAATGAGGGTAAAATTAAGAGTTGTAAGGTTGGTGCGACTGTAATAATTGTGTATATACTGTATATAATATGTATAGCTGTGTGATGAATGAGGAGCAGCTGTTTAACGTGACCTTCATGTCTCTCAGCTGTCTCAGGTGGTGGGGGGGGCAACAAGGAGACACACACTGTCCTCGGCTTCCTTCTCCAGAGGGGTGAGGAGACACACACACACACACACACTAACACAGTGATTTTCAACCGCTGTGCCGTAAGAGATCGTCAGCTGTGCCGTGGGAAATTGTCCAATAAAATATTATTTATTTGTTGCAAATACTTTGCCATTGTTGAGCGTCTGAGCTGCAACATAGTGTCTGGCTCAGTAATACATAGTCTGCATGCCAGTGGGGGGCAGTAGGGAGCGCAGTAATGACGTGTTCATGTAGGACAGTAGAATGAAATGACGGCAGAGGTTGAGGTGACAACACGAACAGCGATGGAGAAATATTTGATAAGGAAAAATGCAGACTCTGAACTGGGCCCCGGACAACATAACGCAGATGAAAAGCCTCGTCAGGATCAACACATTGAGAGACTTGTCATTAAATTGTCAGCATATATCGGCTCGCCAGAACATATCATGTTTATCAGAACTGGCCCGCCACACCACAGAGCTCCGGGACCAAAAGTGGCGATGTGAGCTGGTTTCATGTGCAACATAACGAAGCATCTCACTGCACTGAACCTGCAGCTCCAGGGACGTGTGATCACAGACATGTGTGATCACATACATGTATGTGATCACAGACATGTATGTGTGATCACATACATGTATGTGATCACAGACATGTATGTGTGATCACATACATGTATGTGATCACAGACATGTATGTGTGATCACATACATGTATGTGATCACAGACATGTATGTGTGATCACACACATGTATGTGATCACACATGTGTGTGATCACATACATGTGTGACGCAGTGAGAGCGTTCCAGGCCGAGCTGCGCCTGTGGGAGACTCGGATGCAGAAGGAAACTTGTGTCACTGTCCGTGTCTCCACCGCTGTGTTCCTGACTGCACATGTTGCTGATAAACTGGTGCACTCGGCACAGAGTTCACTCGGTGATTTGCCGACTTTGCAGCTCAGAAATTTAAATCTGAACTGCTCAGCAATCCGTGTGCAGTTGAGGTGGAAAGAGCACCTGTGGAGCTGATAGACCTCCAGTGTAATGACACTCAAGGTAAAGTGTGACTCTGTGGACGCTGCACAGTGTCCGAGCTTCACTTGAAACGATGCCTCAACTCCGCCTCCATGCTGCTCAAACGCTCTGCATGTTTGGAAGCACAGACCTGTGTGAGCAGCTGTTCTCTGTGATGAAGATGAACAAAAACCCACACAGGAGTGTCACTGACGCACCTTCACTCCATCGTGAGGGTTTCCACAGAACCTAACCCCAGACATTAATGAACTGCAGCCAAGAAAAGATGCCAAACATCTGGCTCCGGTACGTATGCATAACATCATGCAGCCGACCTCAACATGTATTCTGTTTGCACTTTGTCCCATGGAGTGGTCTCACTGACGTCACGATCTCCTTAGTTACCAGGTCGGTCGGCCATGTTGGAGTACATACAGATCCTCCATGGCGGCGAGTAAACAAGGAAGTGCGGCGAAAATACCATACTTTGAATCACTGGATAGTGCATCAAAGGTTCGCTACCTTGCCAAATTGAAGGTTATTGGTAACTTGGATCCTTATACGATGAGTGCAGATCGTTTCAGTGCCGATCCTACTTATCTTCCATCGGTAAACTACGCCAACATCTACACGTATCTCGTGAACACCCCCAGTCCTTACACAAAAGACGAGTTGGAGTGCTACAAAGGGCTCGACGCTTATAATCAGTTTGTCAGTGGATGGGTCCGAGACGTCAAAGCAACGGTCGTCGAGAATTCTCATCTCGTCATTGGAAGGGTAAATATATACAGATCTGGTCAGATATTTAGCAATATTCTATGTTTACTCAGCGCAAACAGACACGTGTGTTTGTTTACATTGTACGTGCATGTCATTGTGTGCGTGTGTGTAGGAATTCACTTTCAACTAACTCCTAACTTCACCCCCCCCCCCACACATATATATATATATATATATATATATATATATATATATATATATATATATATATATATATATATATATATATATATATATATATATATATATACATGATACGACGTTAAACTCATATCAAGCAATGCTGAGGCTGCATCGCTGTGTTTCGCCTGTTGTACACGCTCGACACATCTCTGGCACCGACTGCTGTCACGGGCCGATGAAGCTTCGGTAACCTTCTCATGTCCATGTTTAATTTATATTTCCTTTATTAAATACTGTTCACAAACGAATTTGTAAATAAAATCACTGACCACTTATAAAGTGATCCGCACATACTCGAGTGTACCCCAAATTCGATTCCTTTATATCCCGAGAGATGCGCGACAGCCATTTCTGGCGACGTCGCTTGGATAGCTCCTTCGTGTCATTTCCTTGATGTGTAATGACCGCTGGCAAACCAAAGAATGATTTCTTGTCTCTATCAGCTCTGCTGCCACAACCAAAGACAGCACAAAAGTTCACCATGATCGATAGGTTCTGCGACTCAGCCGTGCATGCCAGTGGCTGTGTGTACTCCAACATGTACTCCAACATGGCCGACAGCTAAACTGTGACGTCACACGAGACCACTCCATATCCCTTCTCTCCTGTTCATTACATGGCGACTCTATTTGGCCCTCAACGGAGTCACAACTTCTTATTGTGTCTCTCTGTGATTGAGTTTGACATCATGGCAGATACAGTATGCTGCTTATGCTAAAAGGTGTCATTTTGTAACGTTGTTGGTGTGCCGCGGCTCAGAAAAGGTTGAAAAACACACACACACTAACACACACACACACTGACCACCTGTCTGTCTCTCGGCTCCACAGATGCAGACGGTCACACTGATCCCAGGTGACGGGATCGGACCAGAGATCTCTACGGCCGTCATGAAGATCTTTGAGGCTGCAAAGGTCAGTGATGTCACACCTTGATCCAGATGTTTTCTAACGAGCAGCTCGTTGCTCACCTTGATCCAGATGTTTTCTAACGAGCAGCTCGTTGCACACCTTGATCCAGATGTGTTCTAACGAGCAGCTCGTTGCTCACCGTGATCCAGATGTTTTCTAACGAGCAGCAGCAGCTCGTTGCTCACCTTGATCCAGATGTTTTCTAACGAGCAGCTCGTTGCTCACCGTGATCCAGATGTTTTCTAACGAGCAGTTAGACCAGCAGCTCGTTGCTCACGTTGTTTTACCTTCAGGCTCCGATCAGCTGGGAGGAGAGGAACGTGACGGCCATTAAAGGACCGGGTGGAAGATGGATGATCCCTCCTGATGCTAAAGAGTCTATGGACCGCAGCAAGATCGGCCTGAAAGGTGAGCAACATCTGGACTACAACATACAGATGTTCTGTAGTTCAGGAGACGTGCTGACTAAACTCTTAGAGACAAAGATCCTCTGAGCGACATCTGGACTACAACATACAGATGTTCTATCTCGATCAGGGGTGTCCAAACCTTTTTCAAAGAGGGCCAGATTTGATCATGTGACAATGCCCAAGGGCCAACAGTCCCTGCTGACATTATTTTAAACAATACAAGTAGCCTATCCATACATTGTTGTTTCATCATTTCATTTTCAATGACAGCAAACAGCAATGTAACCAAATGTAAGCATTCATGTGTGAACACATCTCAACAACTATTCTGTTTCTTTCACATCTTGAAAGTCAGATAAAGAACAAGCCATCTAAAAGCTCATTACAGAGAAACCGATCAATATTCTCACCTGAAGATGATCTTAAATAAGACTTCGTGAGGGTGATGAAAAGTTGTCTCACATTTAACTTCAACGCACATGAAACATGCTCAGGAAAAACAGTCCAGTTGTCTCTTAGTATCTGATGATGGCTCTTCAGTGTTACGAGCGGGCAAACATTCGCAAACTCTGTCTTCTTCTCGGGGCAATTATGCTTTCTGCTATTTTCATAATGCCGTCTTTGATAAACTCACATTCCGTAAAGGTTTTCTCGCTCGCTCTCTGATAGCTTGTTGTAGCATTAGCATGTTTGGTCTCGTCGTGTCTCTTTACATTATATTCCTTAAACAAGGCAACAGTCTCATGGCAAATTAGGCAGACACGGTTGTTTCGGTTTTCGGTGACAAATATTGCGATCTCCTCCTCCTCCTCCTCCTCCTCCTCCTGGAAGAGGAGGCTCTCATTATCGACTTTCCTTTTTTTACTTGCCGTAGCCACGACAGTTCAAGGGTCAGAGCCACTTTCAAACAGCCGGACAGTTACAGAGTGGTGCTGCCACCAGAAGAAACAACCAAAGCAAGGCAACCGTCCATGTGACAACACATCTGTTAACAGTTCAATATTTACAGCATATAAAGCCTCTATTTCTTTTTCAAATATATATATAATTTATAGAAACATTATTTATATATATATATATATATATAAACAACACAGAGTAAAATGTGACCGGATCAATAAAACTAGAGTTTTAACCCTTTTAAGTAAATCTTCACAGAATGATCCTCCTGAACTGAACTGATCTTGAGTCTCTGGTGGTTCCTCTCTGAGTCCAGGTCTTCTTCTTCTCCTCCAGGACCCCTGAAGACCCCCATCGCTGCAGGCCACCCCTCCATGAACCTGCTGCTGAGGAAGACCTTTGACCTGTATGCCAACGTGAGGCCTTGTATCTCCATCGAGGGCTACAAGACTCCCTACACCGACGTCAACCTGGTGACCATCCGGGAGAACACGGAGGGCGAGTACAGCGGCATCGAACACGTGGTGAGAGTCCACACTGACCGTTGATGGTCCACGTCAACAGATAGCAGCTGGTCTACAGCGAGCAGCTCTGTGTCCGTTTATATCTCCGAGGTCTGTCAGACACCAACGTCTTCAATCAGGTTCAACTGGAATTAATCCACCTGGAGGTCACCTGAGGACCTGCTCCTCTTCAGGGTAAGAACTGGACCAGTGCAGTCCTCATGTGGACCACTCATGTGGACCAGTGCAGTCCTCATGTGGACCACTCATGTGGACCAGTGCAGTCCTCATGTGGACCAGTGCAGTCCTCATGTGGACCAGTGCAGTCCTCATGTGGACCAGTGCAGTCCTCATGTGGACCAGTACAGTCCTCATGTGGACCAGTGCAGTCCTCATGTGGACCAGTGCAGTCCTCATGTGGACCAGTACAGTCCTCATGTGGACCAGTGCAGTCCTCATGTGGACCAGTGCAGTCCTCATGTGGACCAGTGCAATCCTCATGTGGACCAGTGCAATCCTCATGTGGACCAGTGCAGTCCTCATGTGGACCAGTACAGTCCTCATGTGGACCAGTGCAGTCCTCATGTGGACCAGTGCAGTCCTCATGTGGACCAGTGCAATCCTCATGTGGACCAGTACAGTCCTCATGTGGACCAGTACAGTCCTCATGTGGACCAGTGCAGTCCTCATGTGGACCAGTACAGTCCTCATGTGGACCAGTACAGTCCTCATGTGGACCAGTGCAGTCCTCATGTGGACCAGTGCAGTCCTCATGTGGACCAGTGCAATCCTCATGTGGACCAGTACAGTCCTCATGTGGACCAGTGCAGTCCTCATGTGGACCAGTACAGTCCTCATGTGGACCAGTGCAGTCCTCATGTGGACTGCACATGACAAACCTTTTGTTACTTCCTATTGTCGGTGACAGGAAGTCTTTAGCCTTTAGCTTAGCATTAGCACAAAGACTGGAAACAGTGTGTGTTCAGACCAGAACCCAGTTGTTACTGGTGGGACTAGAAACCCCCCACCAAAGCTAACGTCTCTTATCAAAACCTGGTTCTGTAGTCTGTTAAACTGTGTTCTGTGCTCTGTTTATGAGCTCAGGATCCATTTCTACCGGCGGAATGCGATCGTCTTCTTTATGAATTATTTGCGTCTGTACGTTTTGAAGTTGTGACTGTGACGTCATTATTAAATAACCCAGAATATGATTATTGTTTCCCTTAAATGATAAAAGTCATCAAACACTCAGGAATGATGTAAAGTGTTTAGTCTCTCAGATCTCTCTGACTTTAATTGTATTCATAATAAAGTTATTGAGGGAAACATCAGATCATGAAAACACAAATCTTTCTAATAAATGTAGAAAGTTGTTTGTGGTCCTTTTGTTGTTCAGACTACAATCAACATTTAAACCAGATGTTGAATCATAAACCTCATCAAATGTAAACTAGAGTTTATTTTGTGATCCGTCTTCACTCTGGTGTTAAACTCAGTCAGTCCGATCGGCTGCAGCGTCCAATCACATGACTGATGAACAGTGAGGGGGCGTGTCGGCCGTTAAAACACTTCCTGGAAGTCTGTTCTCGTGGGCCGTCGGTAGGGTTGGGTATCGTTTGGGTTTTTTCCGATACCGGTGCTAAAACGATACTTTTAAAACGATACCGGTGCCAAAACACTTGGCTTCAAACGACAGCTTCTAACTTTTTAACTTCAAACTATGAACAATATGTTAACTGTTAACAGTTTACAGTATACTTAAATAAATAAAAATAAATAAACACACACACTCTGTACACACACTACAGCTTCAAACTTATATGAGCATTTTTGCCTTCTCTTGCAAAATAAGACCTCTCCTGACTTATTGTATTTTATTTAACCAGTTGGTGGCGCTAATGCGCCGTTTGCCAGCCGCCACTACACCTCAAAGAAGAAGAAAGTTTTGCGTGCCTGTGTTGTGCCGGATGTCGATGGAGGAAGTCCGTAGCCTGCCAGCCGTTTGACAGATCTCGTTCTTTGTTCTTTTCTATAAATCATGGCCGCAGCGTCGTCAGAATGACGGAGCGGTTTGTTTCTAAGCGCGCACGGCTCGTCCGGTTGTAATAATACTGAGTGAGGAGCGGAGGACCGATGCTATCGTTAGCATCGGTCCTAGGACGAGCTAACCTAGGACGGAGTCATCAGAGTAGTGTACAAAAAGTATTTCAATCGGCACAGGCACCAAAAGGAAGCACCGAAATCTGCGTTGCGTTTCGGTCCGGTAGATACCGGACGTATAGGAACCGGTATTAGACCGGCACCGGTTTTCGGTTCCCAACCCGGGAATTATGGCGGCACAGAAACAACTTCCGGTTCAAGCGAGGACCGAGGAAACGACAATTAAGAGACTTGGGATGCACCCCCAGGAAGTCTTGTTTTCATTCCTGTTGTTCCTGGAATGAGCACTTCCTGTCTCTCTCTCCCCACTCGGACCCCCCTTAAGGATCTGGTCTTACTGGTCTTACTGTCCTCTGGTCCTGGTCCCTGTAGATCGTGGAGGGTGTGGTCCAGAGCATCAAACTGATCACCGAGGACGCCAGCAGACGCATCGCTGAATACGCCTTTGAGTACGCCAGAAACAACCAGAGGACGAGTGTGACCGCAGTTCATAAGGCCAACATCATGTGAGGGGGGGGGCTGTCTCTGTCTCTCTCACTGTCTGTCTGTCTCTCTCTCTGTCTCTCTCACTGTCTGTCTGTCTCTCTCACTGTCTCTGTCTTACTGTCTCTCTCACTGTCTCTCGCTGTCTCGCTGTCTCTCACTGTCTCTCTCTCTCTGTCTCACTGTTCAAAGTTCAAAGTTCAAAGTTCACTTTATTGTCAAAGTTTCCACATGTGTTATGCATACAGAAAATTCGAAATGCCGTTTCTCGCAGTCCCACAGTGTAATATAGACATGAACATATAACATATAATAGAATAAAATAGAATAAAGTTAAGAACATAAGGGCCTAGATAAAGGATTTACAAGTAGCAGCAGAGAATAAAAAGTGACTGGTGCTGATAAAAAGTGACTGGTGCTGATAAAAAGTGACTGGTGCTGATAAAAAGTGACTGGTGCTGGATGAGGGAAGGGGTGTGAGGGGGAGTAGATGTCCTGGTATGTTCCATTTGAGGCAGTGGGGAAAGGTGGGTGAGGGGGAGGGTAGAGAGGTCAGGGGAGAGATGGCAGGGGGGGAGAGAGGGGGAGCGAGAGGAGAGAGGGAGGGAGAGAGTTCAGCATCCTGACCGCCTGGTGGAAGAAGCTGTTCCTCAGCCGGGTAGAGCTCGAACGGAGACTGCGGAACCTTCTCCCTGAAGGCAGGAGGCTGAAGAGGCAGTTGGAGGGGTGGGTGGGGTCACCCGCAATGCCGAGTGCTTTGCGGGTGAGGCGGGTGTTGTAAATGTCCTGTAGTGTAGGGAGTGAGACTCCGATGATCCTCTGGGCAGAGTTCACAATGCGCTGCAGGCTCTTGCGGTTGGAGGCGGTGCAGCTTCCGAACCACAGCGTGATGCAGCTGCTGAGGATGCTCTCAGTGGCGCCTCGGTAGAATGAGAGCATGATGGGGGGGGGGGGCTCCTGCTCGCTTGAGCTTCCTGATGAAGTACAGGCGTTGCTGGGCCTTCTTTGCCAGTGCAGTGGTGTTGCTGTTCCAGGTGAGGTCATCTGTGATTGTCACACCCAGGAATTTGGTGCTGCTCACCTGTTCCACAGCAGCACCATTGATGGTCAGAGGGAGGGGGGGTTGGGAGTGGGTTCTCCTGAAGTCAACAACAATCTCTTTTGTTTTCCCCACATTGAGGAAGAGATTGTTATTTTGGCACCAACGGACCAGCTGGTTCACTTCCTTCCTGTAGTTAGTCTCATCGTTGTGGCTGATGAGACCTACCACGGTAGTGTCGTCAGCGAACTTCACGATGTGGTTGGAGCTGTAGTTGGGTTTACAGTCATGGGTCAGCAGGGTGAAGAGTCTCTCTCTCTCTCTGTCTCACTGTCTCTCTCTCTGTCTGTCTGTCTCTCTCTCTGTCTCTCTCACTGTCTGTCTGTCTCTCTCTCTGTCTCTCTCACTGTCTGTCTCTCTCACTGTCTCTGTCTTACTGTCTCTCTCACTGTCTCTCGCTGTCTCGCTGTCTCTCACTGTCTCACTGTCTCTCTCTCTCTGTCTCACTGTCTCTCTCTCTCACTGTCTGTCTGTCTCTCTCTCTGTCTCTCTCACTGTCTGTCTCTCTCTCTCTCTGTCTCTCTCACTGTCTCTCTCTCTCTCTCTCTGTCTCACTGTCTCTCTCTCTGTCTCACTGTCTCTCTGTCTCTCGCTGTCTCACTGTCTCTCTATCTCTCTCTCTGAGCGGAAGCAGGTGTGCGGAGCTGCGGGAGCGGAGGTTTTGAGAGCGATAGTTAAAGTGTTTTTTCGACAATTTTCTTCGTTGGGTAATGTTGGGTATGATGGTGTAGTGGGGTGTGCAGGGTTCACGGGTTTTGTTTGCGTACTTTTATCGGGTTTTTGGGTCTTTTTTGTGAGCGGAGTGCAGCCGGGCAGCAGGTGCTGTCGGCGTGCTAACCGCTAGCATGCGCCTGACGGAGCTAACCAGAGACCACGGCGTGAAGATACCGCCGCCGCTGTTCGGGTGTTCGTTGGAGGAGATCAGTTTGGCAGTGGGTGAACTTGTCGGCCACAGCCACGTGAAGTCCGCAGCACGGATGAGCAGCGCGGTGGTCATCTTTTTGGACAGTATTGAACTTGCGGATGTGGTGTTGACGCGCGGGATATCCGTGGGTGAGCACTTCCTGCCCACGTATGCTCTCGCAACACCCGAGGTGAAAGTCACTGTGTCCAACGTGCCACCATTCATAACGGGCGCTGCCATCGCCAAAGAGCTGTCCAAGCATGGGAAGGTGGTGTCTCCGGTGATAAGGATGCCCTGTGGATTTCAGTCTCCGCTGTTGCGACACGTGTCGTCTCACAGGAGACATGCTTTCATGGTCCCCAGCGACAGGAGCAGGCCGGTCAACCTCAGCTTCAAGATCACTGTGGGCGATTTTGACTACGTCATCTTTGCAAAGACGAACGATTTTAAATGTTACAGCTGTGGGAGAGAAGGACATCTGAGCAGAGCTTGTCCTGGGGAACACGGCTCAAACAAGGACCAGAACCAGGGAGGTACTGAGGCCAGCGGGGGCAAGCAGGATGGACAAGAGGGAACAGGTGGAGCACGGGAGGTGAGGGTGGGGGAAGCAAGTGGGTCCAAGGAGGTGAGGGTTGAGGAAACGAGTGGGACCAAGGAGGTGAGGGTTGAGGAAACAAGTGGGACCAAGGAGGTGAGGGTTGAGGAAACAAGTGGGACCAAGGAGGTGAGGGTTGAGGAAACAAGTGAGACCGAGGAGGTGAGGGTTGAGGAAACAGGTGGAGCACAGGCAGTGAGGGAGGAGGGGACAAGTGGGGTACACATGGCGGAAAAGGAGAGGAAAAGTAGGGGACAAGAGGTAATGACGGAGAG
>NC_136635.1:33196878-33219378 GCF_949748355.1 Melanostigma gelatinosum
GTTCAGTGACGTCGTGCTGCGTTCAGTGACGTCGTGCTGCATTCAGTGACGTCGTGCTGCGTTCAGTGACGTCGTGCTGCATTCAGTGACGTCGTGCTGCGTTCAGTGACGTCGTGCTGCATTCAGTGACGTCGTGCTGCGTTCAGTGACGTCGTGCTGCGTTCAGTGACGTCGTGCTGCGTTCAGTGACGTCGTGCTGCGTTCAGTGACGTCGTGCTGCGTTCAGTGACGTCGTGCTGCGTTCAGTGACGTCGTGCTGCGTTCAGTGACGTCGTGCTGCGTTCAGTGACGTCGTGCTGCGTTCAGTGACGTCGTATTGCGTTCAGTGACGTCGTGCTGCGTTCAGTGACGTCGTGCTGCGTTCAGTGACGTCGTGCTGCGTTCAGTGACGTCGTGCTGCGTTCAGTGACGTCGTGCTGCGTTCAGTGACGTCGTGCTGCGTTCAGTGACGTCGTGCTGCGTTCAGTGACGTCGTATTGCGTTCAGTGACGTCGTGCTGCGTTCAGTGACGTCGTATTGCGTTCAGTGACGTCGTGCTGCGTTCAGTGACGTCGTGCTGCGTTCAGTGACGGCAGAGTCGTGATGTCGTGCTGCGTTCAGTGACGTCGTGCTGCGTTCAGTGACGTCGTGCTGCGTTCAGTGACGTCGTGCTGCGTTCAGTGACGTCGTATTGCGTTCAGTGACGTCGTGCTGCGTTCAGTGACGTCGTGCTGCGTTCAGTGACGTCGTGCTGTGTTCAGTGACGGCAGAGTCGTGATGTCGTGCTGCGTTCGGTGACGTCGTGCTGCGTTCAGTGACGTCGTATTGCGTTCAGTGACGTCGTGCTGCGTTCAGTGACGTCGTGCTGTGTTCAGTGACGGCAGAGTCGTGATGTCGTGCTGCGTTCAGTGACGTCGTGATGCGTTCAGTGACGTCGTGCTGCGTTCAGTGTTGGCAGAGTCGTGATGTCGTGCTGCGTTCGGTGACGTCGTGCTGCGTTCAGTGATGTCGTGCTGCGTTCAGTGACGTCGTGCTGCGTTCAGTGACGTCGTGCTGCGTTCAGTGACGTCGTGCTGCGTTCAGTGACGGCAGAGTCGTGATGTCGTGCTGCGTTCAGTGACGTCGTGCTGCGTTCAGTGACGTCGTGCTGCGTTCAGTGACGGCAGAGTCGTGATGTCGTGCTGCGTTCAGTGACGTCGTGCTGCGTTCAGTGACGTCGTGCTGCGTTCAGTGACTGCAGAGTCGTGATGTCGTGCTGCGTTCAGTGACGGCAGAGTCGTGACGTCGTGCGGCGTTCAGTGACGGCAGAGTCGTGATGTCGTGCTGCGTTCAGTGACGTCGTGCTGCGTTCAGTGACTGCAGAGTCGTGATGTCGTGCTGCGTTCAGTGACGGCAGAGTCGTGACGTCGTGCTGCGTTCAGTGACGGCAGAGTCGTGATGTCGTGCTGCGTTCAGTGACGTCGTGCTGCGTTCAGTGACTGCAGAGTCGTGACGTCGTGCTGCGTTCAGTGACTGCAGAGTCGTGATGTCGTGCTGCGTTCAGTGACGTCGTGCTGCGTTCAGTGACTGCAGAGTCGTGACGTCGTGCTGCGTTCAGTGACGTCGTGCTGCGTTCAGTGACGTCGTGCTGCGTTCAGTGACTGCAGAGTCGTGATGTCGTGCTGCGTTCAGTGACGTCGTGCTGCGTTCAGTGACGGCAGAGTCGTGATGTCGTGCTGCGTTCAGTGACGTCGTGCTGCGTTCAGTGACTGCAGAGTCGTGACGTCGTGCTGCGTTCAGTGACGTCGTGCTGCGTTCAGTGACTGCAGAGTCGTGATGTCGTGCTGCGTTCAGTGACGTCGTGCTGCGTTCAGTGACGGCAGAGTCGTGACGTCGTGCTGTGTTCAGTGACGTCGTGCTGCGTTCAGTGACTGCAGAGTCGTGATGTCGTGCTGCGTTCAGTGACGTTGTGCTGCGTTCAGTGACGTCGTGCTGCGTTCAGTGACGGCAGAGTCGTGATGTCGTGCTGCGTTCAGTGACGGCAGAGTCGTGATGTCGTGCTGCGTTCAGTGACTGCAGAGTCGTGATGTCGTGCTGCGTTCAGTGACGTCGTGCTGCGTTCAGTGACGGCAGAGTCGTGATGTCGTGCTGCGTTCAGTGACTGCAGAGTCGTGACGTCGTGCTGCGTTCAGTGACTGTAAACTTTGTGTTTCAGGTGCTGACTGGAGATCTGGGAGGAAACTCCAAGTGTTCGGAGTTTACAGCTGAAATCTGCCGTCGTATCCAGGACCTGGACTAAAGACCTAGACCCCCCCTCCAGCTGTGACTGGACTCAGTCTGAGCTTCTAGTTTTTCTGTATCTACATGAAGAATCTATATATTTTTTTCTGTGAGGTCAAGAAAGGGGTGGGTCTTAAGGCGTGGGCGGGGCTTGTTTTTGCATCTACCTGACTAGTTAACAGGATGAAACATTCACAGCTAAGATACGCACAAGTGTCACATGACCAAGAGTCTTCATCATAACAGCTTTTGTTTGATTGTTGATATTTGCTATTTTTTTAACGGTAATCGGGTGAAAACCGTAATTTATTTAATGTTTTTCTGTTTGTCTTCTGCTGGTCTTCAATATCAGAAATATATAAAAACATTCTCATTAAAAAGGCTGTTTGACCACAACCAACACACTTCACAGGATCCTGGTTCATCAATAATGACAACATATTCATCAGCCATTTTATTTAAAAAATGACACAAATATATAATATATACACAATATATATTTTATATATAAATATATTATATTTATATAATATATATATATCATATATGATGTATATATAATATATATTTAAATACATAGTAAATATACATCGTAAAGTTAGAAGTATAAAGTATCAGAACATGGAAGTACTTGTATAAATACAGTACTTGATTAATGTACTTAGTTACTTTCAGCATTATTTTTTCTACATCTCTGTTTTTATTTAATATTTTGTCATCAGCTCCTCTGAGTCTTGAGCTTTTGGAGGACACGCCCCTCCCACGCTGACGTCACGGGGCAACGCCCCCCTCCGTTCCAGGCTGTGACAAGCTGTCAGAGACGGACCGGAAACACGGCGACGTAACCTGCAAAATAAAAGCTCATGATTGAGTCAAGTCTAGGTGATTTTATTTTAGTTTTTAGATTTAATTACGTTGAAATTGATAATTGTATACGAACACCTTTCAATTAATAAAGATGTGTTTATGGACATGGTCAGAGTATAAAAATAAAATTATTTATAATAAGATGACTTGGAACACATGAACATGAACTTAATAGAAACACTGAATGTTTACAGAACAAATGAAGACATACATAGAGACATGGAAATATAATTTAAGGTCTCGTATTGAATAATTAAAAACATCATTAATCAACAAACATGAAGAACATTGTATCATATCAATTGTTGATTAATAATCTCAAATGTAAGAATTATTTTTTACATTTTACATTCACTGGTTGTCTGACAATCGACTGATTGAGTGATTGTTTAAGATCAATAATTAAGCTTTAATAAATACATAGAAACACTAACACCTGAGGAAGTCAGTGGTGTAAAGTAACTACGTATTAGATCGAGACGCTGCCTCGGTGTGTTGGTGCACGTTGTGTTTTGTGTTAGTTCTTAGTTGTGTTCGTTGTGTTAGTTCTCCGTTAGTTGTGTTAGTTCTCGGTTAGTTGTGTTAGTTCTCAGTTAGTTGTGTTAGTTCTCCGTTAGTTGTGTTAGTTCTCCGTTAGTTGTGTTAGTTCTCAGTTAGTTGTGTTAGTTCTCAGTTAGTTGTGTTAGTTCTCAGTTAGTTGTGTTAGTTCTCGGTTAGTTGTTAGTTCTCAGTTAGTTGTGTTAGTTCTCAGTTAGTTGTGTTAGTTCTCAGTTAGTTGTGTTAGTTCTCAGTTAGTTGTTAGTTCTCAGTTAGTTGTGTTAGTTCTCAGTTAGTTGTGTTAGTTCTCGGTTAGTTGTTAGTTCTCAGTTAGTTGTGTTAGTTCTCAGTTAGTTGTGTTAGTTCTCCGTTAGTTGTGTTAGTTCTCAGTTAGTTGTGTTAGTTCTCAGTTAGTTGTGTTAGTTCTCAGTTAGTTGTTAGTTCTCAGTTAGTTGTGTTAGTTCTCAGTTAGTTGTTAGTTCTCAGTTAGTTGTGTTAGTTCTGAATTAGTTGTGTTAGTTGTGTTAGTTCTCAGTTAGTTGTTAGTTCTCAGTTAGTTGTTAGTTCTCAGTTGTGTTAGTTCTCAGTCAGTTGTGTTAGTTCTCAGTTAGTTGTGTTAGTTTTTAGTTGTGTTAGTTCTCAGTCAGTTGTGTTAGTTCTCAGTTAGTTGTGTTAGTTCTCAGTTAGTTGTGTTAGTTCTCAGTTAGTTGTGTTAGTTCTCAGTTAGTTGTGTTAGTTCTCAGTTAGTTGTGTTAGTTCTCAGTTAGTTGTGTTAGTTCTCAGTTAGTTGTTAGTTCTCAGTTAGTTGTTTTAGTTCTGAATTAGTTGTGTTAGTTGTGTTAGTTCTCAGTTAGTTGTTAGTTCTCAGTTAGTTGTTAGTTCTCAGTTGTGTTAGTTCTCAGTTAGTTGTGTTAGTTCTCAGTTAGTTGTTAGTTCTCAGTTAGTTGTTAGTTCTCAGTTAGTTGTTAGTTCTCAGTTGTTTTAGTTCTCAGTTAGTTGTGTTAGTTCTTAGTTAGTTCTCAGTTAGTTGTGTTAGTTCTTAGTTAGTTGTGTTAGTTCTTAGTTGTGTTAGTTCTTAGTTCTTAGTTAGTTGTGTTAGTTCTTCGTTGTGTTAGTTATTAGTTGTTAGTTCTTAGTTAGTTGTGTTAGTTCTTAGTTGTGTTAGTTCTCAGTTAGTTGTGTTAGTTCTCAGTTGTGTTAGTTATTAGTTGTTAGTTCTTAGTTAGTTGTGTTAGTTCTTAGTTGTGTTAGTTCTTAGTTAGTTGTGTTAGTTCTCAGTTGTGTTAGTTCTCAGTTAGTTGTGTTAGTTCTCAGTTGTGTTCGTTCTCAGTTAGTTGTTAGTTCTCAGTTGTGTTAGTTCTCAGTTAGTTGTGTTAGTTCTCAGTTAGTTGTGTTAGTTCTTAGTTAGTTGTCTTAGTTCTCAGTTAGTTGTGTTAGTTCTCAATTAGTTGTGTTCGTTCTCAGTTAGTTGTGTTCGTTCTCAGTTAGTTGTGTTCGTTCTCAGTTAGTTGTGTTAGTTCTCAGTTAGTTGTTAGTTCTCAGTTAGTTGTGTTCGTTCTCAGTTAGTTGTGTTAGTTCTCAGTTAGTTGTTAGTTCTCAGTTAGTTGTGTTAGTTCTCAGTTAGTTGTTAGTTCTCAGTTAGTTGTGTTCGTTCTCAGTTAGTTGTGTTAGTTCTCAGTTAGTTGTTAGTTCTCAGTTAGTTGTGTTAGTTTTCAGTTAGTTGTGTTAGTTCTTAGTTGTGTTAGTTCTCAGTTAGTTGTGTTAGTTTTCAGTTAGTTGTGTTAGTTCTCAGTTAGTTATGTTAGTTTTCAGTTAGTTGTGTTAGTTTTCAGTTAGTTGTGTTAGTTCTCAGTTAGTTGTTAGTTCTCAGTTAGTTGTGTTAGTTCTCAGTTAGTTGTGTTAGTTCTCAGTTAGTTGTGTTAGTTTTCAGTTAGTTGTGTTAGTTCTCAGTTAGTTGTGTTAGTTTTCAGTTAGTTGTGTTAGTTCTCAGTTAGTTATGTTAGTTTTCAGTTAGTTGTGTTAGTTTTCAGTTAGTTGTGTTAGTTCTCAGTTAGTTGTTAGTTCTCAGTTAGTTGTGTTAGTTCTCAGTTAGTTGTTAGTTCTCAGTTAGTTGTGTTAGTTCTCAGTTAGTTGTTAGTTCTCAGTTCTCTGCTGTGATACCGGAGCTCTTTCACCAGAGATGAGCTCATGAACATCACGGGAACAACTCCAGCGGACTTACGTCCAACTTTTCTCTTAACTTCTGTGGAATTACTGGACGTTCTCGTCAAAGCTGGTCTCACGTAACTCACGCACTGAAGCGTCGTCGGAGACGGGCCGGCGCGCTCGTGCGTCTCCGCTCACGTGGATTCCGTACACCGCTGCCGGGCATATTTCTCTCCAACGTCCGCTCACTGTGCAACAAACTGGACGAACTTCAGCTGCTGGTGGGAAAGACAGAGACTTTTCTACATCTTCTGTTCTGTGCTTCACTGAGACCTGGCTCTGTGGATCCATACCGGACTCTGCGCTCCAGCTGGCGGCTTCCAGCTGTTCAGAGCGGACCGCACAGGGTGGAGGAATCTGTTTCTCCTCCAACAGCGGCTGGTGTAACGATGTGACAGTGATTCTACAGCACTGCGCTCCTGATCTGGAATCCTTCATTGTGAACTGTAAACCCTTCTAATCCCCCGTGAGTTCTCTTCATTCATTCTGGTCGGTGTTTACATTCCGCCGCAGAGCAACGTGCAGGATGCACAGCGGACACTCACCGAACAGATACTGTGTGTGGAGCGGACCTCCCGGACCCTCCAGTTATTGTCCTCGTGACTTTAACAAACCTCAGCCACGAACTCCCCAAATACAGACAGTTCATTAAATGCTCAACCAGAGAGGAGAACATTAGATCACTGCTACACCACAATCAGCGGGGCCATCACGCCGTCCCTCGTGCTGCACTGGCTCTCTGACCACGTCATGGTCCATCTGATCCCCTCATACAGGCAGAAACTCAAGCTGTAAACATGTGAGGAAACTCGAGCAGTGGACCAGTGAGGCTCTGGAGGACCAGTGAGGCTCTGGAGGACCAGTGAAGCTCTGGAGGACCAGTGAGGCTCTGGAGGACCAGTGAAGCTCTGGAGGACCAGTGAGGCTCTGGAGGACCAGTGAGGCTCTGGAGGACCAGTGAAGCTCTGGAGGACCAGTGAGGCTCTGGAGGACCAGTGAAGCTCTGGAGGACCAGTGAGGCTCTGGAGGACCAGTGAGGCTCTGGAGGACCAGTGAAGCTCTGGAGGACCAGTGAGGCTCTGGAGGACCAGTGAGGCTCTGGAGGACCAGTGAAGCTCTGGAGGACCAGTGAGGCTCTGGAGGACCAGTGAGGCTCTGGAGGACCAGTGAAGCTCTGGAGGACCAGTGAAGCTCTGGAGGACCAGTGAGGCTCTGGAGGACCAGTGAAGCTCTGGAGGACCAGTGAGGCTCTGGAGGACCAGTGAAGCTCTGGAGGACCAGTGAGGCTCTGGAGGACCAGTGAGGCTCTGGAGGACCAGTGAGGCTCTGGAGGACCAGTGAAGCTCTGGAGGACCAGTGAGGCTCTGGAGGACCAGTGAGGCTCTGGAGGACCAGTGAGGCTCTGGAGGACCAGTGAAGCTCTGGAGGACCAGTGAGGCTCTGGAGGACCAGTGAGGCTCTGGAGGACCAGTGAGGCTCTGGAGGACCAGTGAAGCTCTGGAGGACCAGTGAGGCTCTGGAGGACCTTCGGGTGTGTTTGGACTGTACAGACTGGGATGTCTTCAGGACTGCTACAAACAGTCTGGATGAGTACACAGAGGCTGTGACGTCATACATCAGCTTCTGTGAGGACAGCTGTGTTCCAACAAGCACCAGGGTGAGTTATAACAACGACAAACCCTGGTCCACAGCAGAACTCAGAACGCTAAGGCTGCAGAAAGATCAGGCTTTCAGGAGTGGAGACAAGGACTTGTATAAAGAGTCAAAGTACAGGTTTAGTGAGGCGGTGAGGAACGCTAAACGACTGTACTCTGAGAAACTACAACACCAGCGCTCAGCCAATGACCCCCCCCCCCCCCCCCCCCCCCCCCACTCCATGAACGACCTCCACCTGGCAGACGAGCTGAACGAGCTCTATAGATTTCACGGACAATGGGACAGCCCTGACTCCATCCCCCACAGCTCCATCAACCAGCCCCAGACCACCAGGTCCCCCTGTGTGGGCTCCATCATATCCCAGGACCTCAAGTGGGAGCTGAACATCAGCTCCATCACCAGGAAAGCTCAGAGGATGTACTTCCTGAGGCAGCTGAAGAAGTTCAACCTGCCAAAGACAATGATGGTGCATTTCTACACAGCCATCATCGAGTCCATCCTCTGCTCCTCCATCACCGTCTGATACGCTGCAGCCACAGCCAAGGACAAGGACAGACTGCAGCGCATCATCCGCTCTGCTGAGAAGTGATCGGCTGCAATCTGCCGTCCCTCCAGGACTTGTTCACTTTAAGAACCCTGAAGCAAGCATGAAGGATCGTAGCTGACCCCTCTCACCCTGGACATGAACTGTTTGTGCCCCTTCCATCTGGCAGGAGGCTGAGGTCCATCAGGACCAAGACCTCCATCAGGACCAAGACCTCACGACACATGAACAGCTTCTTCCCGTCGGCAGTCGGGCTCATTAACAGAGACCAGGACCCCCACTGACTCTGTCATCCCCAACACAACCTACCGGTCTCTCCCTGCACATCTCCGTTTCTTCATTTAAACACTCGACACTTTTAACATTTCGCTTGTTTACAGTCCTGTTATCAGTCTGTTGTGCACTTTATTTTATATTTCACTTTATTTTAGATCTTTCTGTACAATATGGTTCTACTCAGCACTGTTGATTGTTGTTGATTGTAAATGTTATGCACCTCTCGTCATGTCAAATTCCTTATATGTTCAATATACCACGGCAATAAACGGTTCTGATTCTGATGAAGTTCTTAAGTTTAAATCTGAGGTACTTGTACTTCACTTGAGTGTTTCTATGTTCTGATTAATCTGGCATTAATCTGACAGTTATTAGTTATTTTACAGATTATTAATTAATTAATAAATGACGCTTTATTGCAAGGCAAGTTTATTTGTATAGCACATTTCAACAACAAGGTAATTCAAAGTGCTTCACATAAAGCCATTAAAAGCATCAAAACATAAGGCAAAAGAAAAGGAGATTTAAAACATACATTGAAACAATAATCGATGTCTCCCTGAGACATTACGCTGCCGCAATTCTGCAATTACTCGCACACAAACCACGTCTGGAAAAGATCTCTGCCGATCTGCGTTTTATAGTGTACGCCTTGCACGAACTCGGTCCCGGAGGAAATGGCGACATATTGTGCAGTCCTTTTAAAACCAGTAAAGCATCAAAACATAAGGCAAAAGAAAAGGAGATTTAAAAACAATTAACATTCATTGAAACATTAAAAAACAGTGTCAGAAATAAAATTCAGCAGTAAAATGCAGGAAATTGATGAATATATTAATTGAATGTGGTTCAATTAAAGGCAGCAGCAAACAGAAAAGTCTTCAATCTTGATTTAAATGAGCTGAGGGTCTCAGCAGACCTGCAGCTTTCTGGGACTTTGTTCCAGATATGTGGAGCAGAACAACTGAACGCTGCTTCTCCATGTTTAGTTCTGACTCTGGGAACAGAAAGTAGACCGGTCCCAGACGACCTGAGGGGTCGGGATGGTTCATAAGGTAGCAGCAGATCGGAGATGTATTTTGGCCCTAAACCATTCAGTGCTTTGTAAACCAACAGCAGGATTTTAAAGTCAATTCTTTGTTGGACAGGAAGCCAGTGCAAAGACCTCAGAACTGGAGTGATGTGGTCCACCCTCCTGGTCTTAGTGAGGACTCGAGCTGCAGCGTTCTGAATCAGCTGCAGCTTTCTGACGGACTTTTTACAGAGACCTGTAAACACACCGTTACAGTAGTCCAGTCTGCTGAAGATAAATGCGTGGACAAGTTTTTCCAAATCCTGTTGAGACATAAGTCCTCTAATCCTTGATATATTCTTCAGGTGATAGGAGGCTGATTTTGTAATTGTCTTGATATGGCTGTTCAGGTTGAGGTCTGAATCCATAACTACACCTAGATTTCTGGCTTGGTTTGTGGGTTTTAACATCAGTGACTGAAGCTGAGCGGTGGTTTTCAATTGTTCGTCCTTGGTACCAAAAACAATTACTTCTGTTTTATCTTTGTTTAATTGAAGAGAATTCTGGCACATCCAGTTGTTGATTTGTTCAATGCAGTTACCCAGCCCTTGTATGGGATTATAGTCCCCTGGTGACATAGTTATGTAGATTTGTGTGTCGTCTGCATAATTATGATAACACACTTTGTTGTTTTCCATAATCTGAGCTAGTGGAAGCATGTAGATGTTGAACAGAAGAGGCCCCAGTATTGAACCTTGGGGAACACCACATGTCATTTTAGTCAGCTCTGATGTGTAATCAGCTACAGACACAAAGTATTCTCGGCCCTTCAAGTAGGATTCAAACCAGTTAAGTGCTGTGCCAGAGAGTCCCACCCAGATGTTTAGTCTTTCTAGGAGTATGGCATGGTCGACCGTGTCGAATGCAGCACTGAGATCCAGTAACACTAAGACTGAACTTCTGCCATTGTCTATGTTTAAGTGGATGTCGTTGAAAACCTTAACAAGAGCAGTTTCAGTGCTGTGGTGCTGTCGAAAGCCTGACTGGGAAACATCAAAGCAGTTATTTACGGCCAAGAAGTTGTTCAGCTGTTGGAAAACCGCTTTTTCAATTATTTTACTTAAAAATGGGAGGTTTGATATTGGCCTATAATGTTTCATCGTTGCGGAGTCTAAACTAGCCTTCTTTAGGAGCGGTTTAATAACTGCAGTTTTTAGGGCTTGTGGGAAGACACCTGAGAGAAGGGATGTGTTTACAATATGTAAGAGATCAGTGGTCATGCAGTTTGAAATATTTTTGAAAAAGTGTGTTGGTAGAATATCCAAGCAGCAGGAGGATGACTTCAGATGTTGTATAATGTCTTCTAGGCTTCTACGGTCGATTGAATGAAATTGTGTCATGATATTTGAATGGATGTTATTCAGAGATCGGGACAACACATATCCTGTGGTTGGTGTGGAGGCACTGACTGCTTGTCTAATTTTCTGAATTTTGTCAGTAAAAAAGGAGGCAGATTGATTGCATGACGGTGGATTGGAGCTCAGCAGCTACCGACACTGGAGGGTTTGTTAGCCTGTCGACGGTAGCAAATAAGGCGCGTGTGTTGTTCTTGTTTTTGGTTATGATGTCAGAGAAGAATGACTGCCTTGCATTGTAGATTAAACTACCAGAAGTATATAAAGTAAATTAAACTTCAGCTCGTCATCAACACATGAATCTATTAATAGTTATAATACAATAATATAATATAAATTTACTTTTAGTATATTTTAGAGTTTCTGAATTTGGTTTATTGCTGAGTAGTTTTTCACATTCAAGGAATTTATTTTGATGTTTTAGTGCAGAAAGAAAAACAATTACAATCAATAAAAAAACACTTTAAAAAATGTTTAAATAATAAATAATGTACAGACATATATAATGGCTGTTAGTCTGAGAGTACGATTTTAAATCATGACTTTACTGCTAACAGAGTACTTCTACTCTGCAGTATTACTACTTTTACTGAAGTAAAAATGAAAGTAGTTACGAGACAAAAGTCGTATTTCTGTACGCGTTTTATTGTGAAAAGCTCGTACCGGATGTGTGTCGCGGTGTATTCCCGTAGGCTTGAAGCGGGAGTGTTTCCTGCTTCCTCTCGGTTCCTTTTCCTCGGTAGAACCAGAACCAGAGCAGTCCGGAGAGTCCGTTAAAGTACCGGGACGAACCGACGGGAATAAAATGGCGAAGACGTACGACTATCTGTTCAAGCTGCTGCTGATCGGTGACAGCGGCGTCGGTAAGACCTGTCTGCTCTTCCGGTTCAGCGAGGACGCGTTCAACACCACCTTCATCGCCACCATCGGTGAGTACCGGTGTCACTTCCGGTGTCATTTCCGGTGTAACGGAGATGCTAAGCTGTTAGCAGGTCTTAGTGATGAAAATTAGCTACAGAGCTAACGGTTCACCGGGAAAGTGAAAGTGTTCAGACAGGAAGTGGAGGATTGGGGGGGGGGGGGGGGGGGGGGGGACCTGACAGTAACTAGTATTAGTAACTCGTAGTCATAGCAGTAGTAACAGCAGCAATAGTAGTAGTAGTAGTACTAACTAGTAGTAGTAGTAACAGCAGCAATAGTAGTAGTAGTAACTAGTAGTAGTAGTAGTAATAGTAGTAGTAGCTAGTAGTACCAGTAGTAATAGTAGTAGTAGCTAGTAGTACCAGTAGTAATAGTAGTAGTAGCTAGTAGTACCAGTAGTAATAGTAGTAGTAGCTAGTAGTTGTAGTAGCAATAGCAGCAATGATAGTAGATGAAGATGATGAAGATGTCTCTGCTGGTTTCCTCCCAGTTCACTTCAGCCTCTAGAACTGGATGAATGTAAAACGAGCTCCCACAATCCTTTGCTGCTGTGGTTAGACAGACAGAGGACGCTCTGTCACCACGAGAGTCAGCTGACCTCTGACTGTGTTTGTGAGAGTGTGTGTGCGTGTGATAGTGTGTGTGTGTGTGAGAGTGTGTGTATGTGTGAGAGTGTGTGTGTGTGTGTGAGAGTGTGTGTGTGAGAGTGAGTGTGTGTGTGTGCGTGTGAGAGTGTGTGTGTGTGTGAGAGTGAGTGTGTGTTTGCGTGTGAGTGAGAGAGTGTGTGCCTGTGTGTGCGTGTGAGAGTGTGTGCATGTGAGAGAGTGTGTGTGTGTGTGTGAGAGTGTGTGTGTGTGTGTGCCTGTGTGTGAGAGTGTGTGTGTCTGTGTGGGAGTGTGTGTGTGTGTTTGTGTGTCTGTGTGTGCGTGTGAGAGTGTGTGTGTGTGTGTGTGAGAGTGTGTGTGTGTGTGTGTGTGAGAGTGTGTGTGTGTGTGAGAGTGTGTGTGTGTGTGAGAGTGTGCGTGTGTGTGAGAGTGTGTGTGTGTGAGAGTGTGTGTGTGTGTGAGAGTGTGTGTGAGTGTGAGAGTGTGTGTGTGTGTGAGAGTGTGTGTGTGTGAGAGTGTGTGTGAGTGTGTGTGTGGAATGAAGAATGTCAGTGATGTGAAACTACTTATTCTGGATGATTTATAATAATGTAAAGAACACAATGATCCAGTGATATACATATATCATACGATATAATAACATATATTAATATACAGTAAGTCATTTGAAGACGTCACTGTGATGTGAAGAGGAGGAAGAGGAGGAGGTCATTGACCTTCTCTGCTGCTCGTTTCCGTAACAACCAGCAGAGAGCGTTTCACTTCCTGATTACAGAAAGAGAAGAAGAGGACAAGAGAAAGAAGAGAAGAAGAGGACAAGAGAAGACGAGGACAAGAGAAGAAGAGGACAAGAGAAAGAAGAGAAGAAGAGGACAAGAGAAAGAAGAGAAGAAGAGGACAAGAGAAGACGAGGACAAGAGAAGAAGAGGACAAGAGAAAGAAGAGAAGAAGAGGACAAGAGAAAGAAGAGAAGAAGAGGACAAGAGAAAGAAGAGGACAAGAGAAGAAGAGGACAGAAGAAGAAGAGGACAAGAGAAAGAAGAAGAGGACAAGAGAAGAAGAGAAAGAAGAGGACAAGAGAAGAAGAGGACAGGAGAAAGAAGAGAAGAAGAGGACAAGAGAAGAAGACAAGAGAAGAAGAGAAAGAAGAGGACAAGAGAAGAAGAGGACAGGAGAAGAAGAGGACAAGAGAAAGAAGAGAAGAAGAGGACAAGAGAAGAAGAGGACAAGAGAAGAAGAGGACAAGAGAAAGAAGAGAAGAAGAGGACAAGAGAAGAAGAGGACAAGAGAAAGAAGAGAAGAAGAGGACAAGAGAAGAAGAGAAAGAAGAGGACAAGAGAAGAAGAGGACAAGAGAAGAAGAGAAAGAAGAGGACAAGAGAAGAAGAGAAAGAAGAGGACAAGAGAAGAAGAGGACAAGAGAAGAAGAGGACAAGAGAAGAAGAGAAGAAGAGGACAAGAGAAGACAAGAGAAAGAAGCGAAGAAGAGGACAAGAGAAGAAGAGAAAGAAGAGGACAAGAGAAGATGAGAAAGAAGAGGACAAGAGAAAGAAGAGAAGAAGAGGAGAAGAAGAGAAAGAAGAGGACAAGAGAATAACAGGACAGGAGAAAGAAGAGGACAAGAGAAGAAGAGAAAGAAGAGGACAAGAGAAGAAGAGGACAAGAGAAAGAAGAGAAGAAGAGGACAAGAGAAGAAGAGGACAAGAGAAAGAAGAGAAGAAGAGGACAAGAGAAGAAGACAAGAGAAAGAAGAGAAGAAGAGGACAAGAGAAGAAGAAAAAGAAGAGAAGAAGAGGACAAGAGAAGACGAGAAAGAAGAGGACAAGAGAAAGAAGAGACGAAGAGGAGAAGAAGAGGACAAGAGAAGAAGAGGACAGGAGAAAGAAGAGGACAAGAGAAGAATAGAAAGAAGAGAAGAAGAGGACAAGAGAAAGAAGAGGACAAGAGAATAACAGGACAGGAGAAAGAAGAGGACAAGAGAAGAAGAGAAAGAAGAGGACAAGAGAAGAAGAGGACAAGAGAAAGAAGAGAAGAAGAGGACAAGAGAAGAAGAGGACAAGAGAAAGAAGAGAAGAAGAGGACAAGAGAAGAAGACAAGAGAAAGAAGAGAAGAAGAGGACAAGAGAAGAAGAGGACAAGAGAAAGAAGCGAAGAAGAGGACAAGAGAAGAAGAAAAAGAAGAGAAGAAGAGGACAAGAGAAGACGAGAAAGAAGAGGACAAGAGAAAGAAGAGACGAAGAGGAGAAGAAGAGGACAAGAGAAGAAGAGGACAGGAGAAAGAAGAGGACAAGAGAAGAATAGAAAGAAGAGAAGAAGAGGACAAGAGAAAGAAGAGGACAAGAGAAGAAGAGGACAGGAGAAGAGAAAGAAGAGGACAAGTGTGGATCAATGTTGATCAGTGTTGATCAGTGTGGATCAATGTTGATCAATGTTGATCAATGTGGATCAGTGTGGATCAATGTGGATCAATGTTGATCAATGTTGATCAATGTTGATCAATGTTGATCAATGTGGATCAGTGTGGATCAGTGTGGATCAATGTGGATCAATGTGGATCAATGTTGATCAATGTTGATCAATGTGGATCAGTGTGGATCAATGTGGATCAATGTGGATCAATGTTGATCAATGTTGATCAATGTTGATCAATGTGGATCAATGTTGATCAATGTGGATCAATGTTGATCAATGTGGATCAATGTTGATCAGTGTTGATCAATGTGGATCAGTGTTGATCAATGTGGATCAGTGTGGATCAATGTGGATCAGTGTTGATCAATGTGGATCAGTGTGGATCAATGTGGATCAGTGTGGATCAGTGTGGATCAATGTTGATCAGTGTTGATCAGTGTGGATCAATGTTGATCAATGTTGATCAATGTGGATCAGTGTGGATCAGTGTGGATCAATGTGGATCAATGTGGATCAATGTTGATCAATGTTGATCAATGTTGATCAATGTTGATCAATGTGGATCAGTGTGGATCAATGTTGATCAGTGTGGATCAGTGTGGATCAATGTTGATCAGTGTTGATCAGTGTGGATCAATGTGGATCAGTGTTGATCAATGTGGATCAGTGTGGATCAATGTGGATCAGTGTGGATCAATGTTGATCAATGTGGATCAGTGTTGATCAATGTTGATCAGTGTTGATCAGTGTGGATCAATGTTGATCAATGTTGATCAATGTGGATCAGTGTGGATCAGTGTGGATCAATGTGGATCAATGTGGATCAATGTTGATCAATGTTGATCAATGTTGATCAATGTTGATCAATGTGGATCAGTGTGGATCAGTGTGGATCAATGTGGATCAATGTGGATCAATGTTGATCAATGTTGATCAATGTGGATCAGTGTGGATCAGTGTGGATCAATGTGGATCAATGTTGATCAATGTTGATCAATGTTGATCAATGTTGATCAATGTGGATCAATGTTGATCAATGTTGATCAATGTGGATCAATGTTGATCAATGTGGATCAGTGTTGATCAATGTGGATCAGTGTTGATCAATGTGGATCAGTGTGGATCAATGTGGATCAATGTGGATCAATGTTGATCAATGTTGATCAATGTTGATCAATGTGGATCAGTGTTGATCAATGTGGATCAGTGTGGATCAATGTGGATCAGTGTTGATCAATGTGAATCAGTGTGGATCAATGTGGATCAGTGTGGATCAATGTGGATCAATGTGGATCAGTGTTCATGTAATGGTACTGGAGGTCAGTGAGGCCTGTAGAGCAGCTCAGGGAATCAAACCAACATCCAGCTGGGGGTCGCTGTCACACTTTCACTCTCCATATCCGGAGCTTCTTCAGGCAGGAAGGAACGCTTGTTCAAAATATCTTTGACTTCCTGTCAGCTTACAGTGAAACAAATGCACCTCAGGCGGGCGGAGTTAACCGGGTCAGACTGAACCAATCAGGATCCACGACAACTCATTTATTCTTTTGTGAATCTACAAATCTCACTTTTCATATTTCCATCAGATCAAAAACACCGGAGACATCAAACTGGTGCTGACAAGTTTATTACCCAGCATGCTCTGCTTCAGTTGTTTCTGGTTGCCGTGGTAACAGCAGTGTTTTTCTTCAACATACAGACGTTAGCTCACGAGTCTGAAGTCGGTTTCTGTTTCAGTGTTCTTTGGCCTGAATGCTAACATGCTAGCATGCTAACCGTGTGAAGGCGGAGATACAGACCTGAGATCAGAACGTTTCACTTGTTTCTTCTGTTTCAGGAATCGACTTTAAAATCAGAACCATCGAACTGGACGGAAAGAAAATCAAACTTCAGATCTGGTGAGTTTGATCAATACATCCTGATCAATGACTATCAGAGGATCAATACATCCTGATCAATGACTATCAGAGGATCAATACATCCTGATCAATGACTATCAGAGGATCAATACATCCTGATCAATGACTATCAGAGGATCAATACATCCTGATCAATGACTATCAGAGGATCAATACATCCTGATCAATGACTATCAGAGGATCAATACATCCTGATCACTAATATTGATCACCTTCCTTTAGGGACACAGCTGGTCAGGAGCGGTTCAGGACCATCACGACGGCCTATTACAGAGGAGCTATGGTAAGACCCGCCCCCCTCCTGCTCAATGCTCTGCTATTGGCCAGAGGACCTGTCAATCAGACCTGAATACTTTGAAAACAGGAAGTGATGAATCTCCGGGGTCACATGACACTTTAAGATGATTTTAAAGGACGTTATTAGGGCTGCAACTAACGTTTATTTTTAATAATCGATTAATTGGGTGATTATTTTTTCGATTAATCGGATTAAAAATATAAAATAAGAAAAAGCCTTAATTTCCAACCCTTTAATCAAAAACAAGTGATCTTGATCTGCTTTTAACCTCTAAAGTCAGTCATGTATGTTTTCTTTCTTTCTTTTCGTGTTTATTTATTTATTTTTTCTTACTGTTATGCCGTAGATTTTGTTCTTATTATAAATGCTTCTATTGTTTCTGTTTTTAACATGTAAAGTGTCTTTGAGTGCCTTTTAAAGCGCTCTATAAACGAAATGCATTGTTATTATTATTATTATTATTATTATCTTCAGAAAGTGCACAAACAGGTTGCTCCTTGAACATCCCTGAGCTGTTAAAGTAATAATTAAAAGACAAATGGACGAACACAAAAAACACACACGTGTGAACAACAATATGTATATTTTAGTTTAAAGGGACCTGAGCTGTCAGAACAATAAATAATTTATAAAAAAATAAAGAAAAATACAAGTCAGAAAACTGAACAGGATCAGTTTGAACGTGAGAACTTGTTCTCTGCACTACACGCACACACTGAATCATCACGTGGTGCTCCGTGCCATCATGTCTCTGTTGCACGTCTTGCGATGAACACTTTTAATGTATTCTGTGTGAAATGCTCCCACACGTGGACCACTGAGGTCGTCCTGATTCCTCCGCCATGTTTCAGAACAACGTTTCGGGTCCGATGCTCTTTCCTCTGTTGTAAATTGTTTGATCGCATGTTTACTTTTATTGTGAAGAGCATGAACACGGAAGTGATTTTACTGTGAAGAGACAGGAAGTAGCATGATACACGACAACGACAACGATAAGTGAAAACCGAACGTATCTGTCGGTCTGTTCACGGTGACAGTTGTTAAACTGCAGCTTTCAGGAAGTAAAGTCTTCCGTTCATAACCAGACGTGTTGGTCGTCAGTAGAAGCTCCACTTCGCGCTGTTTTTCCTCTTTTTTTCTCAAACATCTCCGCGACTTATTGAGTTGCGTAATAATCGCGTGACACAACGAATCGATAATGAAAACTATTTTAATAATCGATTATTATCGATTTTATCGATTCGTTGTTGCAGCGCTAGACGTTATTAGTATGAATTTATAATAATCTGTTTAACAGACAATAAAAACAACAATATTATGGTAATAAATAAAATATTATTGTTTCACGAAACACGGCTGTTTAATTATCGATAACAATAATCTATTCAAACATTTTTAAATGCTCCAGAAGTAATAGATCCTTTTATTGATCTGATGACATCACAATGTTTGATCAACATTCACATTAACTGAAGTTTGATCTCTTCAACTTTCTTTAATTGTGTGTGTGTGCGTGTCACTTCCTGTGCTGATGTCACTTCCTGTCTCTTTCTCCCCCTCCAGGGCATCATGCTGGTGTACGACATCACCAACGAGAAGTCCTTCGACAACATCAGGAACTGGATACGGAACATCGAGGAGGTAGGCCACGCCCCCTCCCACACCCATCACATGACCTCATCGGGTCACATGACCTCATGTTTAGTTGCTAGAGATCGAGCTGTTTCCTGCAGGATGCATTCACACGTGACACTCTGCTGCCACCTGGTGGTGTTGAATAACAACAGACTTCATGCTAAATGTAGTTCCACAGCTGCTGTTGGACTACAAACAGGTCATGTGACCGTAACATCCTCCATGTTTGTTTCTCAGCACACGTCTTCAGACGTGGAGAGAATGATTCTGGGGAACAAATGTGACATGAACGACAAGAGACAAGTGTCCAAGGAAAGAGGAGAGAAGGTCTGTCCACTTACTGTTCATATCAATATGTCATTTATTTATTGTTGTGAATCATATTCGTATATCATTCATGTATTATTATAATTAATGTTATATTATTTAATGATTAATATGAATATGTTATTTATTTATTATTGTTATTAATATTATTATATATTAGTTTTTAGGCTCGAGTCTGAGTGCCACCGTGAGAAAGATGACTCTGCCGAACGCGCTGATGTGTTTTTATGTTTGTGGTTAATAATGTGAGCTGCAGAGCAAAATGCAGAACTGGTCCCGACTGAGTGGTGAGATTTAGCGTGGAGTCTGATGGAGCAGCTGCTTGGAGTTCATGTCGCTCTGCGGCTCTTTGAGCCAAATGTGTAAATCCGTTGGATTCCACAGACGCTTTACTGCGACCAGCACAACATTTGCAAGCTTTTGGGCCGAAGTGGTGAATAAAGAGTAAACATTGTGGGAGCTGGAGCGATCACAGAATACTTTCCTGCTCCGCTCTGACAGTCAGTGGTTCTCAAACGTTTTCTGTCGCGCCCCAGAGATGTTGACGCCCCAACAAAATTGTAACAAAATGGTCCATGTTGAATTTTTATTGAAATAACATTTTGTGACTCTGTGCTTTTTCAAATAATAGAATAAAGAAAATTGCAATCACTTTTAAGTAAACCAGATTTCTCCATCAGACAAAAACAAATAAAATGTGCAATCACTTTGTTAGAACAATACAAATAAAGTTCTATCTGCAAAAAAGAGCTTCAGACATGAAGCACAGACTGGTCTCTCCTCATGTCCGACCGCGTTCACTGTGAAACCAGAGCAAGATAGTCGTCACATGTTCTTCTTGCTGCTCGCTGTTCGTCTCGGATGCATCCCGTCTGCCAAATGTCTCTTCATTTGGAACACGAAGCCACACATGTGACTGGCCAAGCATCATGGCTGTCGCACATGCACAAGTGTAACCTGTTAACGGCGTAACGTAAACATTTACACGAAAGTACAGGCATTTCGCCATCTATTTATGAATTACTTAAAAAAAAAAAGAAGAAGAATTATTCAGCATTTCCCCCTGCGCCCCACCTGTAATACCACCGCG
Source organism: Melanostigma gelatinosum (assembly GCF_949748355.1). Taxonomy (NCBI): domain Eukaryota; kingdom Metazoa; phylum Chordata; class Actinopteri; order Perciformes; family Zoarcidae; genus Melanostigma; species Melanostigma gelatinosum. The sequence goes on from NC_136635.1 coordinate 33,216,835, forward strand.
CCCCTCTAGAGGGCCGCGCCCCTCTAGTGGGCCGCGCCCCTCAGTTTGAGAACCACTGCTCTAGCTCTTAACCAGCCGTGCAATACAAAATGTTCCTGAAACTTAATCTGTGACTTCATGGAAACTGTGCTAGCTATCAAAATGTCCCTTTGGCTCAATAAAGTGCAGCGTTCTGTCTACGTTTGAAACTTTGAATCATGTTTCTACGTTAATGTACGGCTCGTCAATATGGGCCCAAAGTTAAGTGTTGTTTTAGCTCTCTTCACGCCAGAACCCCATTCAAGTGAATGGAGACATTTTTCTCAGTTTTTCGGGATTTTTGTGAAAACCGCTGGACGAATCTCTGAGAAAAGTCGTTGCACACGATTCCCGCACGTTTCGATGTTTTTTTGCGCAGGTGTTGGCAACGCTGTGTGAGGAGAAGCGCGGCAAACTTTCTGAATAAACCTGATGATTATGATGATTAAGCCCGATGGATTATAGACAGTGTGCTTTGTCTTTAACTGCCTTTGTGCTACAAAGACAGCAGATCAAAACTCTTCTTTTGTCTCTTGATGTCCAGCTGGCGATCGACTACGGGATCAAGTTCCTGGAAACCAGCGCGAAGTCCAGCATCAACGTAGAAGAAGTGAGTCATGACTCAGCACGTTCATGTGTAGAGACATAAAGAACTAGAAAATGCATTTCCTGCTGAAAATGCGTTGGAATGCTGAAATTAATTGCAAAAACATTGCTGAAAATAGATATCCAATTTTTTTTAAATTGCAAAAAGCTGAATAATTCAAAATGTTTAAAGATTCCAAATATGAAAAGTCATATCACCCCTCTCCTGAAAGAGCTGAACATTTTGATATTCAAACGGTTTCTGTGGCTTAGAAAATGTCAGCAGTAGTGATATTTGTAGTGGTAGTACTAGAAGTTGTAGTTGTAGTAGAAGTATTCGTAGCATTAGAATAAGTAGTAGTAGTAGCAGTAGTGATATTTGTAATATAAGTTGTAGTTGTAGTAGAAGTATCATTAGTTGTAGAAGTATTAGCAGCATTAGAATAAGTATCAGTGGTAGTAGTAATAGCTGTAGTAGTGGTCGTAGTATTTAATATAACAGTAGTAGTAGTAGAAGTAGTCGTAATGGAAGTATTTGAAGTAGCAGTAATAGCAGTAGTAGTACTAGTAGCAGTCGTACTAATAGCTGCAGTAGTATTAGTACTGGTAGTAGCAGGAATAGCAGTAGTAGTAGCAGTTGTAGTATAAGTAATAGTAGTAGTGGTAGTAATAATATTGATGGTAGCAGTAGCAGTAGTAGTAATACTAGAAATATTAGCAGCAGAAGTAGTAGTTGTCGCAGTATTAGTAAGAGCATTCATTATTTCAACAAAAAAGCCAAATTTTGAGCTAAATGTTTCAATACAGTGAATCCATGAGGCTTTTATTTTGAAAGGGTGGGGGAGAGAGGAGGAGGAGACAGAATCAGAAAGTATGAAACACACAAACAGAGGTTATTAAATGACAGGCTTTATCACAAGCATTCCAGTTAGAATTCACTCTGTGGGGCTTTTATTTTGAAATGGGGTGTGTGTGTGTGTGGGGGGGGGGGGTCCTCTAAAGATCTCTAAGAACCTGAATGACTGTATGAGAGAGCGAGAGAGAGAGCGAGAGAGAGAGAGATAGAGAGAGAGAGAGAGAGAGACAGAGAGAGAGAGCGAGAGAGAGAGAGAGAGAGAGAGAGAGAGAGAGAGAGAGAGAGAGAGAGAGAGAGAGAGAGAGAGAGAGAGAGAGAGAGAGAGAGAGAGGGAGGAGTGCATGTGTGTCTGTGTGTTTACCAACATCACTAATTAGCTTAATCAGAAACACCATTTCATGGAGATAAAACAGGGAAACACCTCTCAAACAAATCATCAAAACTCCCATAACCGTAGCTCCTATTGCTCCGATATTAATAATTGAGGGGAAGAATGAGTTGAAGAACAGATTCTGTAAAAATTGTGTCTGTAGTGTAAAAAATGTGGCTTAACTGGCGATCTAGAAATGGGGTACCGTGTTCTGTGGAAGATGTTTTTGAAGCAAAATTTAACATTGGTCTCTATGGAGCAGAAAGTTGGGTTTAAACACATTCAAACGCACAGATCGGGAGCGAAGGACTTTGAAAGTTAGCGGAAACATTAACGTGAGACAACATCCGGTTTCTTCAGACCAACATCCGGTTTTCAGAATAAGATGCCGACAAAGTATGAATTATATTCACATTAAGTATGAAACATGCTGCATCTCGTGAACCAAATGTTATTGCCCTTTTGTTCATATAGCAGAACTTTCAAAATAAAAGTGCACAATACACTACTTTATAATTCATTACTGAACTTTGCCATAACAATGCGATTAATCGTGATTAAATATTTTAATCGTTGCCCAGCACTAATATAAATATAAGTAATAAAAGTATTCAGATGTGAATGAGATGCTTTTCTCCTCCGCAGAGCTTTTTAACACTCGGCAGAGACATCATGACCAGACTGAACAGAAAAATGGTGAGTTTATGAAACCAGA
>NC_136635.1:33226878-33256878 GCF_949748355.1 Melanostigma gelatinosum
GTAATCTACCTCATCTACGTAATCTACCTCATCTACGTAATCTAGCTCATCTACATAATCTACCTCATCTACGTAATCTAGCTCATCTACGTAATCTACCTCATCTACGTAATCTACCTCATCTACGTAATCTAGCTCATCTACGTAATCTAGCTCATCTACATAATCTACCTCATCTACATAATCTACCTCATCTACGTAATCTAGCTCATCTACGTAATCTAGCTCATCTACGTAATCTAGCTCATCTACGTAATCTAGCTCATCTACATAATCTACCTCATCTACGTAATCTAGCTCATCTACGTAATCTAGCTCATCTACATAATCTACCTCATCTACATAATCTACCTCATCTACGTAATCTAGCTCATCTACGTAATCTAGCTCATCTACGTAATCTAGCTCATCTACGTAATCTACCTCATCTACGTAATCTACCTCATCTACGTAATCTAGCTCATCTACGTAATATTGCTCATCTACGTAATCTACCTCATCTACGTAATATACCTCATCTACGTAATCTACCTCATCTACGTAATATACCTCATCTACGTAATCTATCTCATCTACGTAATCTAGCTCATCTACGTAATCGACCTCATCTACGTAATCTACCTCATCTACGTAATCTACCTCATCTACGTAATCTACCTCATCTACGTAATCTACCTCATCTACGTAATCTACCTCATCTACGTAATCTAGCTCATCTACGTAATCTAGCTCATCTACGTAATCTAGCTCATCTACGCAATCTAGCTCATCTACGTAATCTAGCTCATCTACATAATCTACCTCATCTACGTAATCTACCTCATCTACGTAATCTACCTCATGTGCATCGTAGAATTTGAGAATCAAGATTTGTATGTGAATCGATCCCCCCCACACTCCTACTCGTGAAATGTGCTTTTATTTTGAAAAGCGTTACCTCTGCTCTTCATGATGTAGTGAACGGCTCGGTCACTGATGGCTGCGTCACTCGGCTGGATGTCCAGAAACGGTTTATTACCGACTCCCATCGACACCATCTCCTTCAGACGTATCTCTGAAACACAGACCATGAAGAGGACCACGAAGAGGACTCAGGTGATGAAGAAGACCATGAAGAGGACTCAGGTGATGAAGAAGACCATGAAGAGGACTCAGGTGATGAAGAAGACCATGAAGAGGACTCAGGTGATGAAGAAGACCATGAAGAGGACTCAGGTGATAAAGAGGACCACAAAGAGGACTCAAGTGATAAAGAAGACCAGGAAGAAGACTCAGGTGATAAAGAAGACCATGCAGAGGACTCAGGTGATAAAGAAGACCACGAAGAGGACTCAGGTGATGAAGAAGACCACGAAGAGGACTCAGGTGATAAAGAAGACCATGAAGAGGACTCAGGTGATGAAGAAGACCATGAAGAGGACTCAGGTGATGAAGAAGACCACGAAGAGGACTCAGGTGATAAAGAAGACCATGAAGAGGACTCAAGTGATAAAGAAGACCATGCAGAGGACTCAGGTGATAAAGAAGACCACGAAGAGGACTCAAGTGATAAAGAAGACCACGAAGAGGACTCGAGTGATAAAGAAGACCATGAAGAGGACTCAGGTGATAAAGAAGACCATGAAGAGGACTCAGGTGATGAAGAAGACCATGAAGAGGACTCAGGTGATGAAGAAGACCATGCAGAGGACTCAGGTGATAAAGAAGACCATGAAGAGGACTCAGATGATGAAGAAGACCATGCAGAGGACTCAGGTGATAAAGAAGACCATGAAGAGGACTCAGGTGATGAAGAACACCATGAGGAGGACTCGGGGATGAAGAAGACCATGAAGAGCAGATGATAGAGAGCTCTGGTTCCTGTACCTTTGTTTCTGGTGGCCTGGGTCCAGAGGATCCGGGCAACTCCGGTGGTCCAGGCATGTTTCACCTCCGACGTGGCGGCCTGAAGGATGAAGGTCTGGTTCTTGGACGTCCTCCTTCTGAACCAGATCTCAAACCGCAGCCCGTTTTCTCCTGCGGACTCCGTCAGACCCACATCGGCTGTCTGGAGGACACAGAAGAGGATCTCAGTCTAGACCTCCACAGTGGGGGGGGGGGGGGGGGCTGTGGGACTCAGACCCTGGTTTTACCTTGAAAGAGTGTTTGTAGATGAAGACGTCCAGGCCTCCCTCCATCTTCTTGGGTTTACTGAAGAGAACGAGCTCCTCGAACAGGAAGATGTGACGCTGACATTTCCTCCTGCCGGTCCAGACAGTGAACTCATCCTGACGGATCAGCTGACCCTGTTCCTTCAGGTTCACCTGCAGACAGACAGTTCACGATGAAGGAAGACATACTGAGGAGGAAGAGGTGGAGGAGGAGGAAGAGGAGTTCACACTTTACGTACATCACAGTCTCGGATGGCGTCCATTGCCAGCAGGTCGTTGCCGTGGCGAAGCTGGAACTTCACCATGTTGGTGGCGGCCTGAAGGGCGTCAAGCTCCGCCTCCTGAGCCCCGCCCACCTCCTTGATGAGGTCAGTGAGCAGCAGAGCGTATTTACTCATCCTCTGCACCGGCTTCAACAGGTAGGACGACAGGTCCATCTTATCGCCCAGCTCCACCTGCTTACTCTGGGGGGGGGGGGGGGGGCAGTGAGTCATCAGGGGTCAGAGGTCACAGTGAGTCACTAAAGGAGGAAGAAGTGAGACTGTTCTCACCCTGAAGAAGGAGTTCCCGTGGTTGGCCAGCAGAGCATCAGACTTTGGTTTGTTCTTACTGTACAGAGCGTAGAGACAGAACTGATCCTTCTGTTAGACACAACAACAACAGCTGCGTCAACAAACACACCTGATCATCATATTATTGATCATCTACGGGACGTCCTGTCAGCTCTGAAGTGTGTGTTCAGTGTGTGTGTGTTCAGTGTGTTCAGTGGGGGACCCTCAGTGGGTGGTTGTGGTTCCTACATGTCTGATGAAGCAGTGGGGGACCCTCAGTGGGTGTCTCCAGCAGGCCTCCAGCTCCTTCAGGAAGAACTGACTGTGGAAGTCGAGGAGCTTCTCCAGGTTCCCGAAGACCACGGAGCGTTTCCCCCTGAGGTCCTGAGGGAGGTCGGCCCGGTCCATCTCAGGGAAGTAGTGCTGGATGATGTAACGCAGAGAGCGCACATACTCCCGCTCCGTGGTCACCATCTCCTCCACCACGTGACGCAGCTTACTGCAGAGACACACCACATCCATCCCATAATAACATGCAACAACTGATGCTCTTCTGTGTAGAATCTGTGAAGTATGTTTGACTCCATCTGACCAGCGGTGGGCCGTCAGGGCCTCTCTGCTGACCTCAACAGAATCACAAAGCTATTTCTATTTTATAATGTAATAATTGTTCTTAAATGCACAACATGTATTGTAATTTATAAACATATTTTCCCGTTATCTTGTGTTCTCATTGCACAGCTGCTGTCTTCCTCAGCTGCTCTGCTTCCAGTGCAGCTTGTTTTCAGTAGAGCTTTTATCCAATCAGATCTCACCTCTGTGTCTCTAGGTAGAACAGAGGCCTGCAGACTCTCACGTGCATCATGTGCACTTTCAGTGAACGTCTCTGAGTTTCAGCTGCAGGACAGCAGGTACAACATGCCATCACTGACCGAGCGATACATGTTAATACTAATACTGAGATAAAGTACCTCAAACGTGCAGTTTACTTTAAAGCTTGAAAGGAACCCCCCCCCCCGGCTGATTACCCACCTCCCTCTGGGCCGGGTCTCTGCTGCCGGGCTGGCGGTGGTCCCGGTGGTCCCGGTGGTCCCGGGGCTGCGTAGACCTTGTCCTGCCCAGCCGTGAGCAGCCGTCCTGGGGCAGAGTGTGCGGTCGGCGGCCTCGGAGCTGCTGACCTCCAGGCCGCGGATGAACACGCCCGTGTTTCCTCTGCGGACCGGCTCGCTGAGGGCGCGAGGACACGAACCGCCGAACCGAGACACCTCGGGGGTGGAGGGGGGGCCGTCGAAGCTCTGGGTCTTCCTGAGCTGCTGCCGTCTGCCGGAGGAGAAGAAGGAGGAGGAGAGGCTGGGACTGGAGGAGCAGATATCCACCTGGTCTGCTGACTCCTGTGAGGAGACGCCGTGGAACAGACGCTGGAGGAGCGGGGTGACAGGGGAGGAGGTGAGGAGGGGGGAGGGGGTGGAGGAGGGGAGCAAGGAGGTGCTGTTACGAGGAGGTGAGGAGGTGTTGTCGTCCTCCTCAAGGGGGCAGGTGGAGGAGGAGGTCTCGCGGAGCCCCCAGAGTCCCGACAGCCTTCTCCTGGAGGAGGCGGAGTATCGACTGAGGGCGGAGTCAGAGCGCTGCCTGTGGGCGGAGTCTCGCGTCCTGAGCGCCGCCTCCATCTTCCTGTCAAACATCTTCTTGGTCTCCTGACACTTGGACCAGGCGACGCTCCACTGACGGAGGCCTCGCTCGCCAGCCGCCGCCTTCACCTCCTGGAAACGGTCGTCTGGGATCAGCGGGTGCTGGCGGCGGTACTCCTCCAGGCAGCCAATCACAGACTGGCATTTGTCCGGCAGCGTGCAGTCCTCCATACTGACACCAGCGAGGTGACGCATCCCCTCCAACGCCCAGCCGCAGGCCTGAGGGGGGGGGGGGGGGGGGGTCATTTCATCATTATGCTCAATATGTTTGTTTGATAAAGGTGAAAAAAAATAAAAAGCTTTGACGTGTGTGTGTGTGTGTGTGTGTGTGAGAGAGTGTGTGTGTTAGTGTGAGAGAGTGTGTGTGTGTGTGAGAGTGTGTGTGTGTGTGAGAGAGAGTGTGTGTGTGTGTGTGTGTGAGAGAGTGTGTGTGTGTGTGTGTGAGAGAGAGTGTGTGTGTTAGTGTGAGAGAGTGTGTGTGTGTGTGAGAGTGTGTGTGTGTGTGAGAGAGAGTGTGTGTGTGTGTGTGTGAGAGTGTGTGTGTGTGTGAGAGTGTGTGTGTGTGTGTGTGTGAGAGAGAGTGTGTGTGTGTGTTAGTGTGTGTGTGTGAGAGTGTGTGTTAGAGTGTGTGTTAGTGTGTGTGTTAGTGTGTGTGTGTTAGAGTGTGTGTTAGTGTGTGTGTGTTAGAGTGTGTGTTAGAGTGTGTGTTAGAGTGTGTGTGTTAGTGTGTGTGTTAGTGTGTGTATGTTAGAGTGTGTGTTAGTGTGTGTGTGTTAGAGTGTGTGTTAGAGTGTGTGTTAGTGTGTGTATGTTAGAGTGTGTGTTAGTGTGTGTGTGTTAGAGTGTGTGTTAGAGTGTGTGTTAGTGTGTGTGTGTTAGAGTGTGTGTTAGAGTGTGTGTTAGAGTGTGTGTGTTAGTGTGTGTGTTAGTGTGTGTATGTTAGAGTGTGTGTTAGTGTGTGTGTTAGTGTGTGTGTGTTAGTGTGTGTGTTAGAGTGTGGGTGTTAGTGTGTGTGTTAGTGTGTGTATGTTAGAGTGTGTGTTAGTGTGTGTGTGTTAGAGTGTGTGTTAGAGTGTGTGTGAGAGTGTGTGTTAGTGTGTGTGAGAGTGTGTGTTAGAGTGTGTGTTAGAGTGTGTGTGAGAGTGTGTGTTAGTGTGTGTGAGTGTGTGTGTTAGAGTGTGTGTGTTAGAGTGTGTGTTAGAGTGTGTGTGTTAGAGTGTGTGTTAGAGTGTGTGTGTTAGTGTGTGTGTTAGTGTGTGTGTGTTAGTGTGTGTGTGTTAGAGTGTGTGTTAGAGTGTGTGTTAGAGTGTGTGTGTTAGTGTGTGTGTTAGTGTGTGTATGTTAGAGTGTGTGTTAGAGTGTGTGTGTTAGAGTGTGTGTTAGAGTGTGTGTGAGAGTGTGTGTTAGTGTGTGTGAGAGTGTGTGTTAGAGTGTGTGTTAGAGTGTGTGTTAGAGTGTGTGTGTTAGAGTGTGTGTTAGAGTGTGTGTGTTAGAGTGTGTGTGAGAGTGTGTGTGAGAGTGTGTGTTAGTGTGTGTGAGAGTGTGTGTTAGAGTGTGTGTTAGAGTGTGTGTTAGAGTGTGTGTTAGAGTGTGTGTTAGTGTGTGTGTGTTAGAGTGTGTGTTAGAGTGTGTGTGAGAGTGTGTGTTAGTGTGTGTGAGAGTGTGTGTTAGAGTGTGTGTTAGAGTGTGTGTTAGAGTGTGTGTTAGAGTGTGTGTTAGTGTGTGTGTTAGAGTGTATGTGTTAGTGTGCGTGTTAGTGTGTGTGTTAGTGTGTGTGTGTTAGAGTGTGTGTGAGAGTGTGTGTTAGAGTGTGTGTTAGAGTGTGTGTTAGAGTGTGTGTTAGAGTGTGTGTTAGTGTGTGTGTTAGTGTGTGTGTGTTAGAGTGTGTGTTAGAGTGTGTGTGAGAGTGTGTGTTAGTGTGTGTGAGAGTGTGTGTTAGAGTGTGTGTTAGAGTGTATGTGTTAGTGTGCGTGTTAGTGTGTGTGTTAGTGTGTGTGTTAGTGTGTGTGTTAGTGTGTGTGTGTGAGAGTGTGTGTGTGAGAGTGTGTGTGTGAGAGTGTGTGTTAGAGTGTGTGTGTTAGTGTGTGTGTTAGTGTGTGTGTTAGTGTGTGTGTGTGAGAGTGTGTGTAAGAGTGTATGTGTTAGTGTGTGTGTTAGTGTGTGTGTGTGAGAGTGTGTGTGTGAGAGTGTGTGTTAGAGTGTGAGAGTGTGTGTTAGAGTGTGTGTTAGAGTGTGTGTTAGAGTGTGTGTTAGTGTGTGTGTTAGTGTGTGAGAGTGTGTGTTAGAGTGTGTGTTAGAGGGTGTGTGTTAGTGTGTGTGTTAGTGTGTGTGTGTGAGAGTGTGTGTGTGAGAGTGTGTGTTAGAGTGTGTGTGTTAGTGTGTGTGTGTTAGTGTGTGTGTTAGTGTGTGTGTGTTAGTGTGTGTGTGTTAGTGTGTGTGTGTTAGTGTGTGTGTGTGTTAGTGTGTGTGTGTGTTAGTGTGTGTGTTAGTGTGTGTGTGTGTTAGTGTGTGTGTGTGTTAGTGTGTGTGTGTTAGTGTGTGTGTGTTAGTGTGTGTGTGTTAGTGTGTGTGTTAGTGTGTGTGTTAGTGTGTGTGTTAGTGTGTGTGTGTTAGTGTGTGTGTGTTAGTGTGTGTGTTAGTGTGTGTGTTAGTGTGTGTTAGAGTGTGTGTGTTAGTGTGTGTGTTAGTGTGTGTGTGTTAGTGTGTGTGTTAGTGTGTGTGTTAGTGTGTGTGTTAGTGTGTGTTAGAGTGTGTGTGTTAGTGTGTGTGTTAGTGTGTGTGTGTTAGTGTGTGTGTTAGTGTGTGTGTTAGTGTGTGTGTTAGTGTGTGTGTTAGTGTGTGTGTTAGTGTGTGTGTTAGTGTGTGTGTGTTAGTGTGTGTGTGTTAGTGTGTGTGTTAGTGTGTGTGTTAGTGTGTGTGTGTGTTAGTGTGTGTGTGTGTTAGTGTGTGTGTTAGTGTGTGTGTTAGTGTGTGTGTGTGTTAGTGTGTGTGTTAGTGTGTGTGTTAGTGTGTGTGTGTTAGTGTGTGTGTGTTAGTGTGTGTGTTAGTGTGTGTGTTAGTGTGTGTGTTAGTGTGTGTGTTAGTGTGTGTGTTAGTGTGTGTGTTAGTGTGTGTGTGTGTTAGTGTGTGTGTTAGTGTGTGTGTTAGTGTGTGTGCGTGTGTTAGTGTGTGTGTTAGTGTGTGTGTTAGTGTGTGTGTTAGTGTGTGTGTTAGTGTGTGTGTTAGTGTGTGTGTTAGTGTGTGTGTGTTAGTGTGTGTGTGTTAGTGTGTGTGTGTTAGTGTGTGTGTGTTAGTGTGTGTGTGTTAGTGTGTGTGTTAGTGTGTGTGTTAGTGTGTGTTAGAGTGTGTGTGTTAGTGTGTGTGTTAGTGTGTGTGTTAGTGTGTGTGTTAGTGTGTGTGTTAGTGTGTGTGTTAGTGTGTGTGTGTGTTAGTGTGTGTGTTAGTGTGTGTGTTAGTGTGTGTGTGTGTTAGTGTGTGTGTTAGTGTGTGTGTTCAGTGTGTGTGTGTGTTAGTGTGTGTGTTAGTGTGTGTGTGTGTTAGTGTGTGTGTTAGTGTGTGTGTTCAGTGTGTGTGTGTGTTAGTGTGTGTGTTAGTGTGTGTGTTAGTGTGTGTGTTAGTGTGTGTGTTAGTGTGTGTGTGTGTTAGTGTGTGTGTCAGTGTGTCCCTCCTCCTCCCGTTAGTGTTCGAATAGACTGGCTATCAGAAGAGGACGTAGTCGTCATGGTGACGTCTTTCATCGGTTTGTGGATGGATGTTTTGAAGCCTTCAGTTCGGCGATTTCACCATCGCCATCTTGTTTTTAACAACCAGTGAACAGGAAGTGACCATATATGGACTGAGGAGGAGTGACGTAGAGACGCCGTATACGTCTCTGGTGTCGACCTGTCAATCACTGTAGCCCCGCCCTAAAGCATCCCCTGCTTTATGGTCTGTGTGACTCTAAATGGACCATAATGTACTAAATGAACATCATGCTGTATTGAAGAAGACTTGAAACTAGAGATTGAGACATAAACTCATGTTTACAATGTTTACTGAGGGAATAAATCAAGAGAGAAGTAGAGTCATTTTCTATAGACTTCTATACAACCAGAGGAGTCGCCCCCTGGTGGACACTAGAGAGAATGCAGCTTCAACACATGACGCTTTGGCTTCTCTGAAAGAACCGGCGGTTTGTTTCCTGGTTCGAGAGGTTTTAACGTCTCTGTTGCTCTTATTTACAGTGTAAACAGTGACCCAGTGATTCTCAACCTGGGGGCTGGGACCCCACAAAGGGTCTCCAGATGAACACCAAGGGTCATGAGTGTTTGACTCTTTAGGACTGAATCACTGCTTAAGATGGTTTCCAACCGTCGGAGCTCCAAACATCGTCCTCAGAGACGTATAGACTCACATCAACACCTCCTCTTGAAGAGGAGTCCAAACTAAACACTCAGCCAACAAGAGGAGGAAGAGAAGAAGAAACGCTGATCAACAACATTCAGAACAACTTCTAAACTCGTCCTCACAGAGACGGACAGAAGCTAACAGTTAGCTTAGCTGCAGTAAGACACACACACACACACACAGATATATGTGTGTTTATAAAGAGAGAGAGGAGCAGAGAGTCTCGTCTCTGGAGTCAAACTGAAGCAAACTACACAAACAAGTGAATAACTGCAACACAAACACACACTAACTACACAACTGTACACTAAGTTAGAGCTGCATACACAATGTGTGTGTGCTGTGTGCAGCAGTGTGTTCGTACCTCGGTGTGATCTGTTGAAGCTCTGCAGTCTGACTGAAGAGAGCGGGAGCCGACCACACACACACATTCACACACACACACACACACACACACACACACACACTCACTGAACGGCAGATGGGCGGTCCCGGGAGGGGGTGGGGGGGGCAAGAGGGGGGGCACCAGGGCAACAAAGACTTTGTGAAAGGAGTGAAAATAGGAAGGAGGGAAAACTTGGCACTGGAATGATACCTGGACTACACACACACACACACATATATGTGTGTGTGTGTGTGACTGTGTGCGCGTGTGTGACTGTGTGTGTGTGTGTGTGACTGTGTGTGTGACTGTGTGCGCGTGTGTGACTGTGTGTGTGTGTGTGTGTGACTGTGTGTGTGTGCGCGTATGACTGTGTGTGTGCGCGCGTGTGTGACTGTGCGTGTGTGTGTGTCAGGTCAATATATCAGCTGCTCAGTGTATCACAGTGGAAACTTCACAATAAACTACAGTTCACTGCACAAAGTCTCTGCACAGACGTGAAGACGTTTCCTCGTTTCCTTGTTTCCTCGTTTCCTCGCTTGAACCGGAAGTTGTTTCTGCGCCGCCATATTGACGGCCGTCCCAAAGCTAAGAGGACCTGGTCTTACAGTACCTGGTCTAAGAGTACCTCGTCTAAGAGTACCAGGTCTAAGAGTACCTCGTCTAAGAGGACCTGGTCTAAGAGGACCTGGTCTAAGAGGACCTGGTCTAAGAGGACCTGGTCTAAGAGGACCTGGTCTAAGAGTACCTGGTCTAAGAAGCTGTAGAGTCTGACGGCCTGCTCCAGGTTCTGACCCGTGGTGTTGATCCTCTGACTGAAGTCCTGAAGCTGAGCCCAGAAACAGTGAACTCTGACCTCGTACTCGTGAAGGTCTGCTGACATCATGTGACCCCAACGATCCAGACGACTCAGCAACTCCTCACCTCGTCTACAGTGCTCCTGGAGGAAGAGAAGGAGAAGAAGATGGAGAAGAAGTGTGTATATATATATGTGTATATATATATATATATATATATATATATACACATATATATATATATACATATATACATATATATATATATACACATATATATATATATACATATATACATATATATATATATACACATATATACATACATACATATATATATACACATATATACATACATACAATACATACATACATATATACATACATACATACATCCATATATATATATATATGTGTATATACGCGTGTCCTACATAAGCAGTAGAGTGGAACTCTTTGTATTTCAGTAGTTTCTTGTTGAGAAGCTCCAGAGAATCTTCCGCTTCATTCAGACTCTTCAGACAAACTTCTCCAACGTCCTGCAGCCACGAGCTCACCTGAGTAGAAGTATATAAGTATATCAGTATATCAGTATATCAGTACATATGAAAATATGAATAGAACAAATTTCCATGACTTTTCCAAAACCTTTGGGATTTTATTTTTTTCCATGACGTTTCCAGGTTTTCCATGACCGTACGACTGTACATATATATGTGTGAGGAGTAACTGATCATGTGGTCCGGTGTCAGGTGAGTGTGGACTGAGCGTGCTCAGACTGACCTCGCTGAAGCCCGTCTCCAGGCCTCTGAAGTCCAGGATGAAGTTCAGCTCCTGGGTCCTGGCGTTGGACAGAGTGACCAGACGGTGCAGCAGCTCGTCCACCTGGTCATAGAGCGAGGACACCGTCTCCACCGCCGCCCGCCGGTCTAACGTCACGGTGCCACCGTCCTCTCTGCGGAGCAGAGACAGAGAGGCCCCGCCCTCCTGCTGCAGCTGCACCAATCGGCTGTCCTCCAGGATGCTCCGCATCACGGCCCGGTACCGGGACAGCAGCAGCTCGGCCTCCTGGGAAAGAAAGAGAGCTTCAGAGGGCATGATGGGAAGATGGCAGTGTGTGTGTGTGTGTGTGTGTGTGTGGTACCTCCTCTGCAGCAGGTAGAGGTGTGTTCTGCAGGATGTTGATGGTCTTCTGCAGCAGCTTGATGACGTCTTCACACTGATTGGTCAGCTGCTCCACTCTCTGAACAAACACACACAATCATTTGCTGTTATTTTATATTGTGTGTGTGTGTGTGTGTGTGTGTGTCTGTGTGGGACTCACTGATCTGAAACAGAGCCAGCTCCTCTGACTGAAGCTGTATGAACCTCCAAACTCTTCAGGAAGCTGCTGAAGATGCACCTGTTTGTGAAGAGACTTCAGAGAGAACAACACCTCCACCTGCACGCACACGCACACGCACACACGCACACACACACACACACACACACACACACACACACACACACACACACACACACTGAGAACCTCTAGATGTATCTGGTGTGAGCATCAGTCAGTGGATGCTGCTGCAGGTTAACGTTCAGGGTGATCATGTGATCATGTGATCATGTGACCAGGTGTTTACCTGTGTGGCTGCAGGTTTGTCCAGACGCAAAGAGGAGTCCTTGTCTAGCAGCAGGAGGACGGAGTGGACGGATCCGGGGACGTTTTCCTGAGAGACGGACCAGTTGTTTACGATCACTGTGTTTAACTGACTGTGTGTCGCTCTGTGGTGCGTTCAGGGTCCCAGGTTGTGTGTTGTAGTTTTCAGGACTCACCTGCAGGGACCTGAGGGCAGAGAACAGGGCCGGGACCGGAGCAGCTCTACGAGCGTCCACCAGAACCGTCAGACCCAAGGCTGCCACCTCCTTCCTGTTGTCACACAGGAAGTGATGTCAGAGGAGGACCAGTCTACAGTGGGGGGGGGGGGGGGGTCCTACCTGAGGGTGGAGGAGTAGTACAGCAGGAGGTGCAGCAGCTCTGCTCCGTCACAGTCTGGGTTGGACCACACGGAGCTCCTGGTGCAGACCGTCAGCAGAGCTCGACCACTCCGGTCTCTGGTCCCTGAACGAGACATGATGCATTCAGGGACCAGCAGGAAACACAGGAACTCATAACTCTCCATCAGTACTATGTGTGGAGCCTCACACCTCAACCTGAGGGTGTATTTCTTTTATTGATGTTTAATAAGAACATGAACAATATTATTATGAATAATATTAACAATGATAATAGTAATACTATATTATAGTTCATATATTAATAATGTCTTTTCTCTGACTGAACTAAAAAAACATGTTTGGCAATAAACCTGGATCTGGTTCTGATTCTGTTCTGGGTTCAGGTTCTGGGTCTAAACCTGGATCTGGTTCTGATTCTGTTCTGGGTTCAGGTTCTGGGTCTAAACCTGGATCTGGTTCTGATTCTGTTCTGGGTTCAGGTTCTGGGTCTAAACCTGGTTCTGATTCTGTTCTGGGTTCAGGTTCTGGGTCTAAACCTGGTTCAGGTCTACAGGTTTTTCTCACCTGGTAGACAGAGCGCTCCAGAGCGCTGCAGCACTGTGTAGAAGCTGGACTGGGAGGACTGGGCGAGCCGTACTGGGACCATGGGAGCAGCTGACTGGTCCAGCTGTGGTTCTGGTTCTGTTGGACTGGGACCAGTCGAAAGGGGGACATGAGACTGGACAGGAGGTCTGCTGAGGCCTGTAGAGAGAGGACACACACACACACATTCTGTTCACTCGTCCTCACACAGCTAGTCAACAGAAGTCAGTGACCCGTCCTCACGCTCACTAGTAGTCCACTGATTAACTTCTCCATCATAGAACTAGTTCACTAACTAGTCTACTAACTAAGTCTTCCAGTTCTAGGTCATCTACATCCTAACAGGAGAGACTAAGAGGAGGTTTTTGAGGAGGAAGGTGAAAGGGGAGGAGGAAGAGGAGCAGGAGTGATTCAGCCAATCAGATGAGATCAATGAGGACAGAAAGATGGTTTCTGGGATGAAAAGCAGGCGGCAGGAAAAGATTGAGGAGAAGAACCATGTTTCTGTACCTTCAGTCTGAAGCTCTGCAGTTCTTCCTCCACCAACCTCCTCACAGCTGATCTCCTCTTCATCCTCCTCCTCGTCTTCTTGTTTTTCCCGTCCTTTTTCAGACTCCTCAGGTTCGCACCAAAGTGAGTCTGGATCCATCGCCGGTGTGTTGTTTTCAGAATAAGAGTCCCCAGAGTGTGTGAGTTGTCTATTACTTTCAGAATAAGAGTCCGCAGAAAGTGTTTGAAGGCAGTTGTTTTCAGAATAAGAGTTCTCATTTAGTTTTTGTTGTGTAATATTTTCACAAGAGTCCTCATAGTGCTTGTGTTGTCTATTATTTTCAGAATAAAAGTCCTTGGAGTGTGTCTCTTCCTCTCCTTCTCTCACATCTTTCATCACTTGCTCTTCCTCCCTTCTTTCTTGATGCTGAACCGTAACCTGAACCTCTACTTCTACTCCCACCTCCTCTAACTCTTTGTCTCCCTCCTCATCCAACTCTTCCTCTGTCTCTTCACTTTCATCAAGTAAACCTTCATCCTTCCTACACTCTGCATCCTCCAGCTGATCTTCATCCTTCTCCTCATCTTCATCATCTGACACTACCATTTCATGCTTCCCTTTCCGTCTCTTCATCAGCTCTCTCTCCTCCCTCGTTTCCTCTGTCTCTCCCTCTTTCCCTCTCTCCTCTTCCTCTTCTTCACTGTGCTCTGTGCTGCTTTCAGGTTCAGTGTTTGACTTCAGACTTATGCCTGAATCCGTACCTTCTATGTGCTCCTGTGACAGCCAGCTGGAGGTTCCCACGGCTTCAGGAGGAGCAGAGGAGGAGGAGGAGGGGGAGATTGGGGTGAGGATGACAGGTACACAGGAGTCCTGGATCAGGTTCTCCTCAATGAGCCTGGAGCAGAGTGTGATGTGGGAGCTGACCTCCACACAGGGCCAGGAGGAGAGTGTGTGAAGTGTGTGTGCAGCAGAGAGTGTGTGTGCAGCAGAGAGTGTGTGTGCAGCAGAGAGTGTGTGAGTGTTGTGAGGTGTGTGTGCAGCAGCAGAGAGTGTGTGAGTGTTGTGAGGTGTGTGTGCAGCAGAGAGTGTGTGAGTGTTGTGAGGTGTGTGTGCAGCAGAGAGTGTGTGAGTGTTGTGAGGTGTGTGTGCAGCAGCAGAGTGTGTGTGAGTGTTGTGAGGTGTGTGTGCAGCAGAGAGTGTGTGAGTGTTGTGAGGTGTGTGTGCAGCAGAGAGTGTGTGTGCAGCAGAGAGTGTGTGAGTGTTGTGAGGTGTGTGTGCAGCAGCAGAGAGTGTGTGAGTGTTGTGAGGTGTGTGTGCAGCAGCAGAGAGTGTGTGAGTGTTGTGAGGTGTGTGTGCAGCAGCAGAGTGTGTGTGTGCAGTGGTGTGTGTGCTGGTCCTGGCTCGGTGCTGCAGACTGATGGACTGGGTTAAGGAGCCTTTCTGTGGGGAGAAGCGAGGCAGCTCCATCAGCTCCACGTACTCGCCCTCCGAGTCTTCGCCCTCGCCGCTCGCTGCTGATTGGAGGAGCTCTACTTCCTGTCTTGAGGAGCTAGGATTAATCAACGTATCTCCATCCTTAACGGACGACTCTGTCTCCTCCTGCAGGGAGGTCTGTGGCCGGCTGATGAACTGTGGGTAGACCAGGTCCTCCCACGGGACCCTGAAGACGTCTCCGTGAGCAGAGAGGAGGCAGCGCTCCAGCCTCGGCGTCCCTCGCTGCTCCTTCTCCCTGTTGACCGAGTCCAGCCAGGCCATGCTGAAGAGGGACCGCGGGGCTATCTCCGACACCTCCTGCTGCTCCACATGACGGCCGCCGGCGGACACGCTGCACAGGAGGAGGCGGGGGGAGGAGGTGACGGCTCTCCTGTAGGAGGCGCTGTGTGCTCGGGGAGGAGGAGGAGGAGGAGGAGGAGAAACCAGCAGGTAGAAGTCTCCTGGACGGAGGAGGCGCTGGTTCAGTGGACAAAGCTGAACAACTACCTTCTCGTGGACGCACAGAGGCCAGCCTTCATGACGAAACAACAGACCACAGTACTGCAACTGAGGAGGAGGAGGAGGAGGAGATAAAGAGAGGAGATAAGGATCTGTTAAAATGATTCACATTACATTCAGGCTGTAACTTATGATGTTATATTCACTTTCAGTGCTGACTAAATAACACAATCTCTGGAGTAGTAGCAGTGTAATCAATTTTTCAGAATAAGAGTCCTCAGAAAGTATTTGAAGTCTGTCATTATCAGAATAAGAGTCTTCAGAGTGTTTGTGTTGTCTATTACTTTCAGAATAAGAGTCCTCTGAGTGTGTCTCTTCCTCTTCCCCTCCTTCTCTCTCATCTTCTTTCATCACTTGCTCTTCCTCCTTTCTTTCTCGACACTGCTGCTCAACTGAAACCTGAACCTCTTCTTCTACCTCCTCAAACTCTTTGTTAGATTTAGATTACTTAGTGTGATCAATATTTTTCCCCAACAAGGAAGAGTGGGAGTGAGTGGAGAGTTAAGACTAATTCACATCTGTATCTGGTTCTTTACCACAGCAGCATCAAACAAACAGCTTCACATGATTCTGGACTTTGTTCGCTGCTGACTTCTTGCTGTGGCCTCTGACTGACATCTGTGGCGACGCCCAACAGGTGAGTGTTGATCCAGAGAGTCACCTTTACCAAACATTACAAATGAAACAACCACGCAGGGTGTTCAACAGGGCAAGAACAGACAACAGTGTGAGTCATCAGTGAGAGTTGGTTCATCACATAGTCCTGACTCCTCAATCAGACAGGATGGGCTACAGACTGGACGGTAGCCTCTACAGACTGGACGGTAGCCTCTACAGACAGGACGGTAGCCTCTACAGACAGAAGGACGGTAGCCTCTACAGACAGGACGGTAGCCCCTACAGACAGGACGGTAGCCTCTACAGACAGGACGGTAGCCCCTACAGACAGAAGGACGGTAGCCTCTACAGACAGGACGGTAGCCCCTACAGACAGGACGGTAGCCTCTACAGACAAAAGGACGGTAGCCCCTACAGACTGGACGGTAGCCCCTACAGACTGGACGGTAGCCTCTACAGACAGAAGGACGGTAGCCTCTACAGACAGAAGGACGGTAGCCCCTACAGACAGAAGGACGGTAGCCCCTACAGACTGGACGGTAGCCCCTACAGACTGGACAGTAGCCTCTACAGACAGGACTGTAGCCCCTACAGACTGGACGGTAGCCCCTACAGACTGGACGGTAGCCCCTACAGACTGGACGGTAGCCCCTACAGACCGGACGGTAGCCCCTACAGACTGGACGGTAGCCTCTACAGACAGGACGGTAGCCTCTACAGACAAAAGGACGGTAGCCCCTACAGACAGAAGGACGGTAGCCTCTACAGACAGGACGGTAGCCCCTACAGACAGGACGGTAGCCTCTACAGACAGGACGGTAGCCCCTACAGACAGAAGGACGGTAGCCTCTACAGACAGGACGGTAGCCCCTACAGACAGGACGGTAGCCTCTACAGACAAAAGGACGGTAGCCCCTACAGACTGGACGGTAGCCCCTACAGACTGGACGGTAGCCTCTACAGACAGAAGGACGGTAGCCTCTACAGACAGAAGGACGGTAGCCCCTACAGACAGAAGGACGGTAGCCCCTACAGACTGGACGGTAGCCCCTACAGACTGGACAGTAGCCTCTACAGACTGGACGGTAGCCCCTACAGACTGGACGGTAGCCCCTACAGACTGGACGGTAGCCCCTACAGACTGGACGGTAGCCCCTACAGACCGGACGGTAGCCCCTACAGACTGGACGGTAGCCTCTACAGACAGAAGGACGATAGTCCCTACAGACAGAAGGACGATAGTCCCTACAGACAGAAGGACGATAGTCCCTACAGACAGGACGGTAGCCCCTACAGACAGGACGGTAGTCCCTACAGACCGGACGGTAGCCACTATAGACAGGACGGTAGTCCCTACAGACAGGACGGTAGCCCCTACAGACTGGACGGTAGCCCCTACAGACTGGACGGTAGCCCCTACAGACAGGATGGTAGCCCCTACAGACAGGACGGTAGTCCCTACAGACCGGACGGTAGCCACTATAGACAGGACGGTAGTCCCTACAGACAGGACGGTAGCCCCTACAGACTGGACGGTAGCCCCTACAGACAGGACGGTAGCCCCTACAGACAGGATGGTAGCCACTATAGACAGGACGGTAGTCCCTACAGACAGGACGGTAGCCTCTACAGACTGGACGGTAGCCCCTACAGACTGGACGGTAGCCCCTACAGACAGGACGGTAGTCCCTACAGACAGGACGGTAGCCTCTACAGACTGGACGGTAGCCCCTACAGACTGGACGGTAGCCCCTACAGACAGGACGGTAGCCACTATAGACAGGACGGTAGCCCCTACAGACCGGACGGTAGCCCCTACAGACCGGACACGAGACAGATCCAAGGATACTCACGCAGGCATTTTGCTGGAGATCCGTTAACAATTGCTTTGCAGGCAGCAAGAAGTGGATCAGGTAGCGAAGGCCGTCTCCTCTGTAGCAGTTCTCCACCACGTTGAGGACCTGACAGAGGACAGTTGGCGATGTGGCCTGGAAGGGCGGGTAGAGGGCTGAGAGAGCAGTCTGGATGCAGCGGTCCAAAGATTCAGAGTCCTGTGAGGAAAAGAACAAAGACAGACAATGGTCAGACTTTTAACAGTTTGTAGCTTCACTGCACTCTTCATTTAATTCAGCTAATGTTAGAGGCTTTTTACACTGCAGTTGGCCGTTAGCTAAGATCCCAGGGCGACGACTTATTTTACACTTTCAACTTCAAATAATCAGTAACCCGAGCCTTATCCCAGGGCAGACTCCAAAAACCTTCTCGACGGAAAAGTGGGAATTCAGGTTAAAACAAAGCAACAGGATTTTTCTTTGTAAATAATGAAAATAATTTTCATTTAAGATAATTTAAGATAAGAATAAATAAGATAAGAAAATAAAATTGAATACAAGATCTACATCTCTCCATCTCGGATGAGGGTTTAGATTAAACTATTTATTTTGATGTACAAGTTGGTGTGCAGCAGTTGAGGTACAAAAAAGAAGTCAGAAAATAAAGATTGTCAATCAGGTGCAAAAGTACACAAGGCCAGAGACAAAGGGAGGTCAATGGTGACGAGGGTTCGGCAGTAAAAACAGTGAAAGATGACCAGCTGACACACAGAAACACAACACCTCAAAAGAACAGAGACTTCTGTTTCTGTACCAGACCCACCAGTCCCACAGACCAGTCCCACAGACCAGTACCAGTCCCACAGACCAGTACCAGTACCACAGAGCATTTACACCAACCACAGCACACAGCTGAGTCCTGCAGCCTCCGGTGCTATAATTAGTCCACACATTGATGTTACTGTACTCCAGTCAGTTGTTCCGCCTCTGAACAGAACGCCTCTTATCAGCACGTGTTCCTTCTCCGGCTGCACGGCCAAAAACAACTTTCAAGGATTTCAGGCTAACCGCAGCAGAGGGCACGCCCCGACGGGCCCTGGAGGTGTGGCTGGGAGACCCCGTCTACAGGGTGTGGGGGGTGGGGGGGTAACTGGATCCACTGGTCTGGAGTCTGGAGGCCGGTCAGGTAAAAATATCAGGCGGCACCCGTCGTCTGGCTCCAGCCGGCTGAGTGTGATGACATACATTTAAACTGCTGACTTCAGTAGTTCTGCCTGTTTATGTGCAGCTTGTGTTTGTGTTTTCTTCTTCTGTGGTTTCCTCTTTCATTGAGATCATGAAGCTTCATTTAAACCTCATCAGACTGACAGCAGCTTCATCCTCTGGTCTTCAGTAAACTCTGAACAAACAGTCGGCATGTTGTCAGTCACACAAACTCTTTAAGTGTTTGTGTGTAAATATGTCGCCGCCTTCATTCACACAGAGTCGGTGACGTCATCATTTAGCACAGAGATTCAACAAGTGTAACTCTACTTATGTGTATTAAACATAAAACATATATAATTATTATAGAGTCAATCCACTGAGATTGTTTATTTCATGCAGAGTGATTTATCTTTGCATTAAAAATATAATTTTTAAAACGGACGGACAGACACGCTAGTACACACTGGACACGCTAGTACACGCTAGTACACACTGTGGACACGCTAGTACACGCTAGTACACACTGTGGACATGCTAGTACACACTGGACACGCTAGTACACACTGGACACGCTAGTACACACTGGACACGCTAGTACACACTGTGGACACGCTAGTACACACTGTGGACACGCTAGTACACACTGTGGACACGCTAGTACACACTGTGGACACGCTAGTACACTGTGGACACGCTAGTACACACTGTGGACACGCTAGTACACACTGTGGACACGCTAGTACACACTGGACACGCTAGTACACACTGGACACGCTAGTACACACTGTGGACACGCTAGTACACTGTGGACACGCTAGTACACACTGTGGACACGCTAGTACACACTGTGGACATGCTAGTACACACTGGACACGCTAGTACACACTGGACACGCTAGTACACACTGTGGACACGCTAGTACACACTGGACACGCTAGTACACTGTGGACACGCTAGTACACACTATGGACACGCTAGTACACACACTGGACACGCTAGTACACACTGTGGACACGCTAGTACACACTATGGACACGCTATGGACACGCTAGTACACACACTGGACACGCTAGTACACACTGTGGACACGCTAGTACACACTATGGACACGCTAGTACACACACTGGACACGCTAGTACACACTGTGGACACACTAGTACACACTGTGGACACGCTAGTACACACTATGGACACGCTAGTACACACTGTGGACACACTAGTACACACTGTGGACATACTAGTACACACTGTGGACACGCTAGTACACACTGTGGACACGCTAGTACACACTATGGACACGCTAGTACACACACTGGACACGCTAGTACACACACTGGACACGCTAGTACACACACTGGACACGCTAGTACACACTGTGGACACGCTAGTACACACTGTGGACACACTAGTACACACTGTGGACACACTAGTACACACTGTGGACACGCTAGTACACACTGTGGACACGCTAGTACACACTATGGACACGCTAGTACACACTATGGACACGCTAGTACACACACTGGACACGCTAGTACACACTGTGGACACGCTAGTACACACTATGGACACGCTAGTACACACACTGGACACACTAGGAGGAGTGAGGAGGAGGAGGCACATGAAGCAGGCTGAGTGAGGTTCCCATGGGAAGATGATGAGAGAACACTCTGAATAATAACCTGATCGTCCTCCACAGACCGTCATCAAACACACCGTTGGATCTCATTTCCCTCTTATTCAAGTGAAGAGCGTCACTGCTGACAACACAGGGAGTCAACATGTAGACTTCCTGTAGACGCCAGTGAGCACATGATTCTATACACACATATACATGTGTATGTATATACTATATATACACACATATATATACTGGTGCTCTTCTTCTGGACTGGTTTTGTTACTTCAATGACCAATAGCAGCTGAGGCTCATGGGTATTATAGTATTACTGAGTTCTGTGTTACGTGACATCAGATATGAATATTTCAGGACACAGCTGTTGGTTTAAAGTGCATGTCTGATTCAAAGTGACCCGTGACAGCCAATCACAGGCCAGGGATGGTGTGATGTAATAAACAAGAGGCCCTAAGGTGAACTAATCCAATCTCTCAGGTTGTGCTGGTTCCAATGAATAGTCTCTCTGGAGGGTCATGATTCATCATCCAGCTGATGGAAAAAACAGTTCCTGTTTCAGGGTGTGGAGGACCAGGGTGCAGCAAGGAACAGGGTCACAGAGAGACCAGATCCTTAACAGGGTCACTGAGAGACTAGATCCTTAACAGGGTCACAGAGAGACCAGATCCTTAACAGGGTCACTGAGAGACTAGATCCTTAACAGGGTCACAGAGAGACCAGATCCTTAACAGGGTCACAGAGAGACCAGATCCTTAACAGGGTCACTGAGAGACTAGATCCTTAACAGGGTCACAGAGAGACCAGATCCTTAACAGGGTCACTGAGAGACTAGATCCTTAACAGGGTCACAGAGAGACCAGATCCTTAACAGGGTCACTGAGAGACTAGATCCTTAACAGGGTCACAGAGAGACCAGATCCTTAACAGGGTCACTGAGAGACTAGATCCTTAACAGGGTCACTGAGAGACTAGATCCTTAACAGGGTCACTGAGAGACTAGATCCTTAACAGGGTCACTGAGAGACCAGATCCTTAACAGGGTCACAGAGAGACCAGATCCTTAACAGGGTCACAGAGAGACCAGATCCTTAACAGGGTCACTGAGAGACTAGATCCTTAACAGGGTCACAGAGAGACCAGATCCTTAACAGGGTCACTGAGAGACCAGATCCTTAACAGGGTCACTGAGAGACCAGATCCTTAACAGGGTCACTGAGAGACCAGATCCTTAACAGGGTCACTGAGAGACTAGATCCTTAACAGGGTCACAGAGAGACCAGATCCTTAACAGGGTCACAGAGAGACCAGATCCTTAACAGGGTCACAGAGAGACCAGATCCTTAACAGGGTCACAGAGAGACCAGATCCTTAACAGGGTCACTGAGAGACCAGATCCTTAACAGGGTCACTGAGAGACCAGATCCTTAACAGGGTCACAGAGAGACCAGATCCTTAACAGGGTCACAGAGAGACCAGATCCTTAACAGGGTCACAGAGAGACCAGATCCTTAACAGGGTCACTGAGAGACCAGATCCTTAACAGGGTCACTGAGAGACCAGATCCTTAACAGGGTCACTGAGAGACCAGATCCTTAACAGGGTCACTGAGAGACCAGATCCTTAACAGGGTCACAGAGAGACCAGATCCTTAACAGGGTCACTGAGAGACTAGATCCTTAACAGGGTCACTGAGAGACCAGATCCTTAACAGGGTCACTGAGAGACCAGATCCTTAACAGGGTCACTGAGAGACCAGATCCTTAACAGGGTCACTAAGAGACCAGATCCTTAACAGGGTCCTTAAGAGACCGGATCCTTAACAGGGTCCTTAAGAGACCGAATCCTTAACAGGGTCACTGAGAGACCAGATCCTTAACAGGGTCACTGAGAGACCAGATCCTTAACAGGGTCCTTAAGAGACCGGATCCTTAACAGGGTCACTGAGAGACCAGATCCTTAACAGGGTCACTGAGAGACTAGATCCTTAACAGGGTCACAGAGAGACCAGATCCTTAACAGGGTCACTGAGAGACTAGATCCTTAACAGGGTCACAGAGAGACCAGATCCTTAACAGGGTCACTGAGAGACTAGATCCTTAACAGGGTCACTGAGAGACTAGATCCTTAACAGGGTCACTGAGAGACTAGATCCTTAACAGGGTCACTGAGAGACCAGATCCTTAACAGGGTCACAGAGAGACCAGATCCTTAACAGGGTCACAGAGAGACCAGATCCTTAACAGGGTCACTGAGAGACTAGATCCTTAACAGGGTCACAGAGAGACCAGATCCTTAACAGGGTCACTGAGAGACCAGATCCTTAACAGGGTCACTGAGAGACCAGATCCTTAACAGGGTCACTGAGAGACCAGATCCTTAACAGGGTCACTGAGAGACCAGATCCTTAACAGGGTCACAGAGAGACCAGATCCTTAACAGGGTCACAGAGAGACCAGATCCTTAACAGGGTCACAGAGAGACCAGATCCTTAACAGGGTCACAGAGAGACCAGATCCTTAACAGGGTCACTGAGAGACCAGATCCTTAACAGGGTCACAGAGAGACCAGATCCTTAACAGGGTCACAGAGAGACCAGATCCTTAACAGGGTCACAGAGAGACCAGATCCTTAACAGGGTCACAGAGAGACCAGATCCTTAACAGGGTCACTGAGAGACCAGATCCTTAACAGGGTCACTGAGAGACCAGATCCTTAACAGGGTCACTGAGAGACCAGATCCTTAACAGGGTCACTGAGAGACCAGATCCTTAACAGGGTCACTGAGAGACCAGATCCTTAACAGGGTCACTGAGAGACCAGATCCTTAACAGGGTCACTGAGAGACTAGATCCTTAACAGGGTCACTGAGAGACCAGATCCTTAACAGGGTCACTGAGAGACCAGATCCTTAACAGGGTCACTGAGAGACCAGATCCTTAACAGGGTCACTAAGAGACTAGATCCTTAACAGGGTCCTTAAGAGACCGGATCCTTAACAGGGTCCTTAAGAGACCGAATCCTTAACAGGGTCACTGAGAGACCAGATCCTTAACAGGGTCACTGAGAGACCAGATCCTTAACAGGGTCCTTAAGAGACCGGATCCTTAACAGGGTCACTGAGAGACCAGATCCTTAACAGGGTCACAGAGAGACCAGATCCTTAACAGGGTCCTTAAGAGACCGGATCCTTAACAGGGTCACAGAGAGACCAGATCCTTGATACAGGGGGGGGGGGGAGCGACGTGACCTCAGACCTCCGAGGAGGTCCAGCTGTCCTTCAGTGTGTCAGCCATCTTTGTTAAGAACTATCACAAAGGACAGGAAGTGGTCATGAGTTATCTTATGAGTGGCTGAATGGATCTGTTGATCTCATGTTCCTCTAACCTCCATGTTACATCCTTCACCCTCAGAGCTCACACCTTCATGAGAGCAGCTGGGCTGTTTGAAGTTAAAGGACTGAAGTTAAAGTTTTTAAGTTAAAGTTTTTAAGTTAAAGTTTTTAAGTTAAAGTTTTTAAGTTAAAGTTTTTAAGTTAAAGTTTTTAAGTTAAAGTTAAAGTGGGGGCGGAGAACGTCAGGTTCGGGGGTCTCGGGATCGCCTCTCTGCTGTTTGCAGATGATGTGGTCCTGTTGGCCTCCTCGGATCGAGACCTCCAGCATTCACTGGGCGGTTTGCAGCCGAGTGTGAAGCGGCGGGGATGAGAGTCAGCACCTCCACATCTGAGGCCATGGGTCTCTGCTGGAAACCGGTGGATTGCTCCCTCCAGGTGGGGACGGAGTGCCGACCTCAAGCGAAGGAGTTCAAGTATCTCGGGGTCTTGTTCAGAGTGAGGGTAAGATGGAGCGGGTCGGTGCGGCTGCAGCAGTAAAGAAGGCGAAGCTCTCAATGTACCACTCGGTCTACGTTCCTGCCCTCACCTGTGGTCACCAACTCTGGGTCGTGACCGAAAGGACGAGGTCGCGGCTACAAGCGGCCGAAATGAGTTTCCTCCTGTGGGTGGCCGGGCTCAGCCTTAGAGATCGGGTCAGATCGGGTCAGGAGCTCGGCCATCAGGAGGGAGCTCGGAGTCGAGCCGCTACTCCTTCAGACACCTACACTCACCTCAGACCTCCTTCTGTCTACAGACCTGAACCTCAGACAGACCAGAACCACCAGACTCACACCTCAGACCTCCTTCTGTCTACAGACCTGAAGCTGAGACAGACCAGAACCACCAGACTCACACCTCAGACCTCCTTCTGTCTACAGACCTGAACCTCAGACAGACCAGAACCACCAGACTCACACCTCAGACCTCCTTCTGTCTACAGACCTGAAGCTGAGACAGACCAGAACCACCAGACTCACACCTCAGACCTCCTTCTGTCTACAGACCTGAAGCTCAGACAGACCAGAACCACCAGACTCACACCTCAGACCTCCTTCTGTCTACAGACCTGAACCTCAGACAGACCAGAACCACCAGACTCACACCTCAGACCTCCTTCTGTCTACAGACCTGAACCTGAGACAGACCAGAACCACCAGACTCACACCTCAGACCTCCTTCTGTCTACAGACCTGAACCAGAATTATTTCATCTAGAATGTTCTACTTTAATCCGTATTCGTTGGCGACACAGAACACATGTGAAGCTGCAGCGATCTAACAGCACCATGACGTTAATCAACAGAACATCGAGATATGAAGACAAACATTTTAAGATTCATTCAGAACCTCAATAGAAGCTCTGGAACCTACGATATGTATGTTAATAGTGACAATAATTGAGGATGAAATGACGTCAGTGTGTTAGTAGAATAACGGTTTTAAATACGGTGGTCTATCAAAGCCTTTATGTTCTGTTAAAGATGTTTCAATATGAGATGTATTCATGATAGAGGTGTGTGTTTACACAGTGAACAGCTGATAGCTGATCATCATGCACTCATTGATTATTGAAGCTCTCGTGTTGTTGAACCAGCTCTTTATGATGAGAGAACATTCCTGAACTTCTTCAGGACTCTCAGCCCCTCAACGAGTCTCAACACGTCTCTTCTCTTCAGATCTCCGCTGACAGAAAGTCTCTAACTTCAGCTTAGAAACATCTCGAACACAGCGCATCAGCATGAACACGGTAACAAGAGGCGGCGCACTCAGACCTGCTGCCCTGCTTCTTTAAGGTTCTCATCTTCAGACCCACTGCTGCTCTGCTCCACCAGCTGCTGTTGAAGGTCTGAACCAGAAGATCTACAGGAGCAGTCTCTTCTTCATGAACGTGTTCCACGAACCAAGATCACCACATCATGAAGACACATCCAGAGCTCCTCCCTGATCAGCCAGCACTACCTTCAATACTGAGTACTGTTACTGAAGTACGAATACAACCATGAACAAGTACCAACATTAATATATATACTGTATATATACACATATATATGTATATATACTGTATATATACATATATATATACACACATACATATATATGTATGTGTTGTGGCAGCCGGAGGGGCAACCTCAGAGGAGAAGTGGTAGAGGGACGATATTGCCTGACATGGAGGCGGAGCCCCCATGTCAGGGAGTGGAAAAGAGCGCCAAACCACCATCAGCCCAACAAGCAACACCTGAGGAGGAGAGACGAGGGAGCGACCACACCCTATCAGAGGAGGAGGAGGGGACTATAAAAGGGCCCCGGACACAGGAAACTAGGAGAGAGTAGGAGTGGAAGGAGACGGAGAAAAAGCAAACCCATTGGAGACAACTGCCTTACCCCTTGATCACCCTGGAACGTCTGACTACCCGCCCGGCTCCCGACCCCTGCCTGTACGACTACCCTGCTCCTGCCCGCGCCCTGGACCGTATGAGGAATACCCGTTGTGCACCGAACCGTGGAAGTGAACACCGACCATCCCTCTGGAAAGCGGACAGTGTATTGTTGAGTGTCTATCCTACCTCTATCCACTCTCTATATTCAGTAAAAACCTCACTTGCACCCTTTATCTACCGACTGGTTGTGTTTATTGGTCCGTGTTGTCGTGAAACCCCCTTGCCACCCCGGGGGCTGTCACAATTTGGTGGAGGATGCGGGCACAGTCCGGTTCTGGCAACACTGACCGATAGACCGACCGACCCAGTAAGCATGGCCACCCCGGTGCCATTTCAAGAGCTGCTAGCGGGGCTAATCGCTAGCAACCAGGAAACCCAAAAACGCCACGAACAAGCCATGCAAGTACAAATGCAAATCCTCCAAGCACAGCAGCAACAACAATACCAACAGCAAGTACACATGGAGAAGTATATGGAGGTACAAACCGAACGCGCGGAGGCGATGCAAAGCGAAATCAAGGGCATGTTACAGACACAACAGGAGCAACGTACCGTGGAGAAAGCCAACCCAGCGCGCTTCCTTCTCAAGCAGACGGCAGCTGACGATGTTGAAGTGTTTTTTCAGATATTCCAGACAACGGCACTCCGGGAAAAATGGCCAGAAGAGCACTGGGCTGAGTTGATAGCCCCCTTTTTGATCAACGAAACGCAAGTAACGTATCAGGACTTAGAGCGCGCTGGAAAAGTTGACTTCCGGGTGTTGAAAGCGGAAGCGTTACAGCGATGCGGGGTCACGCTGTTAATAAAGGCACAACGATTTCATGAATGGACATATGACACCTCCCTTTCTCCACGAGCCCAGATGCATGAGATCAAGAGGATTACGACGGCCTGGCTGCACGCAGAGCCAACCGAGGTGTCGCCCACCGATCGTGTCGTCATGGACAAATTCCTTAGATCCCTCCCGTATGAGGAAAAAAAATTGGCCGGCCAGAGAAACCCCCGCAACCTCGAGGAACTGGTAGAGATCATGGAGGGTTACCACGCAGCACAAGCGTTAGTGCGTGGGGGAAGAAACCCGAAAGTGGAGGGGTCCACCCGCAAAGAAAAGATGAGAACGGAGGAAACTACCTATGTGTCTCCCTCCTTTCCCCCAGGCTTTCCCCGACGTCGGCCGGCGTTTGGACCGGAAGAGAGGAGGTGCTACCACTGCGGCGAGATCGGGCACATCGCCTGGGAATGTCCTCACCGCCAGGACGCACCCATGCCCACGGCCAGTGAGGGGAGTCGCCCATGCGGACTGATTACCGGATGCTGGGCCACTCACGAGGACCACATGCCCCTCACCCCGGTCAAAGTAAACGGCCGCGACGCCTCCGCGATGGTGGACTCCGGGAGCGCTATTACCTTGGTGAGACCTACGTTTGCTCAGTACCCGCTCCTAACCGGCACCCGAGCGGTCACGTGCATCCATGGGGAGACCCGCGAATACCCCACCACCGCCCTCGAGATATACACGACGAGGGGTAGATACGTCGGCACTGCAGGAGTAGTGGAAGGACTCCCCGTAGAGGTGCTGGTCGGCCGAGACCTGCCCGTGTTCCAGGAGCTGTGGCGCAGCCTGGTGGTGAAACCAGGTACGACCCCTCACCGAAAGTACAAGAAGAAAGCCATCTGTGGGCTGGGGGAGGAGATCTCCACCGATCCCCTATCGGAAGGAGTCGCCAGTGCCGTGGCCCGGGCGTTGGTGGAGGCCACCCAACCCAACCCCGAGGACGTATATGCCACAGCCGTCGAGAACGACGGACCCTCCAGCCCCAGTGAGCCCGAAGGAGAGGCGCCGCCCATCCCCGAGGAGGCAGATACCCCCTCCCTCGAAGAAGAGGAGCTGGCCGGGCTGTTTCCCCAGGACCCGGAGGAGCCCATCTTACCCGGGCCCCTCACAGGGAGGTTTGGGACGGCCCAGTTGGAGGACCCCAACCTAGCCCACGCCCTTCGGCAGGTGGCCGCCGTAGACGGACGACCACTGGACGGGGTAAGAGACCTCCCTCCCACACATTTCTCCATTTATAACGGGCTCCTCTACCAGGTAGTAATAAGGGACGGGGCCCCCCTCAGGTTGTTACTGGTACCCCGTCCTTTCATACCCTCTGTCCTCCAGTTAGCCCACTCCCATATCCTAGGTGCCCATCTAGGAGTGGAGAAAACCCTGGAAAGGGTGAGGGCCAGGTTCCACTGGCCCGGAATAAAAAAGGCCGTGGAGGATTACTGCCGGAGCTGCCCCGAATGTCAACAAGTGGCCCCACAACCCCATCACAGAAACCCGCTGGTGCCCCTGCCGATCATCACCGTCCCCTTCAGCAGGATCGGGATGGACCTAGTGGGGCCACTACCCAAGACCAACCGGGGACACAGGTACATCCTGGTGATAGTGGATTACGCCACCCGGTATCCCGAAGCCATTCCCCTACGCTCTATGGCCACCA
This sequence comes from Melanostigma gelatinosum, assembly GCF_949748355.1. NCBI lineage: Eukaryota > Metazoa > Chordata > Actinopteri > Perciformes > Zoarcidae > Melanostigma > Melanostigma gelatinosum. The sequence goes on from NC_136635.1 coordinate 33,255,486, forward strand.
AGGGCATTGCAAGGGAGCTGGTGATGTTGTTTTCCAGGGTCGGAATACCGGAGGAGATTCTCACCGACCAAGGAACCCCGTTCATGTCTAGGATCATGAAGGATCTGTGTGGCATGCTGAAGGTGACCCAACTGAGGACGTCGGTGTATCACCCCCAAACGGACGGACTAGTAGAACGATTCAACCAGACACTGAAAAAAATGTTGAAAAAAACCATGGACCAGGACGGGAAGAATTGGGACCAACTGCTACCCTTCCTGATGTTCTCCATCAGAGAGGTGCCCCAGGCATCTACCGGATTCTCGCCCTTCGAGCTCCTGTACGGTCGACGACCCCGGGGGCTACTCGACCTGGCCAAAGAAGCCTGGGAACACCAACCCTCCCCCTACCGCACCATGGTGGACCACGTCGAGGAGATGAGGGTGAGGATGGCATCCCTCTGGCCCATCGTCCGAGAACACATGGCCGAGGCACAGGCGGCCCAAGCCCGCGTGTACAACCGGGGAACCCAACCCCGAGTGTTTAACCCAGGGGATCGGGTGTTGGTCCTGGTACCCACGGCGGAATGTAAGTTTCTAGCCCGATGGAGGGGGCCGTATGAAGTGATGGAGAAATTGGGGCCGGTAAACTACCGAGTCCGGCAACCAGGTCGGAGGCACCCGACGAAGGTTTATCATGTGAACCTGCTCAAGAAATGGGTGCGTAGGGATGCCATGCTCTGTTTCTCTCTCTCTACCCTCCCAGGAAAAACGGAGCCAGTCGAGGTACCCGTGGGAGAAGAGTTGACCCCCCGGCAGAAGCAGGACGTCCGGGAAATGGTGGATCGGTTCCGGGACGTGTTCTCCCCGGACCCCGGATACACCACACTGGTGCAACACCGGATAATCACCGAGCCCGGGAAGAAGGTGAAGCTAAGGCCGTACCGCATCCCCGAAGCCCGCCGGGGGGCGATAGAGAGGGAGGTACAGAGTATGCTGGAGGCCGACATCATCGAACCCTCGACGAGCGAGTGGTGCAGCCCTATAGTGTTGGTTCCGAAACCCGATGGCTCAGTCAGGTTCTGCAATGACTTTAGGCAGCTCAACGCCATCTCAAAATTCGATGCCTACCCGATGCCCCGGGTGGACGAGATGATAGAGCGCATCGGGAGGGCCAGATACATAACCACCCTCGACTTGACTAAAGGCTACTGGCAAGTGGCAGTAGCCCCCGAAGACAGGGAAAAAACGGCCTTCACTACTCCCATGGGACTGTACCACTATAAGAGGCTGCCGTTCGGTCTCCACGGAGCCCCCCCCACGTACCAGAGACTGATGGACCAGGTACTACGTCCCCATCGAGAATACGCGGCAGCCTATCTGGACGACATCGTCGTGCACGGGGAGGAATGGGG
>NC_136635.1:33261878-33269378 GCF_949748355.1 Melanostigma gelatinosum
CAGTGAGAGTCCAGTCATAGTGCAGACATGGTCCAGTCATAGTCCAGTGAGAGTCCAGTCATAGTCCAGAGATGGTCCAGTCCACCACCTTAGTGTAGCCTGTTAGCATGCTAATGTTTACCATGTCCACCACCTTAATGTAGCATGTTAGCATGCTAACGTTTATCAGTAAACACAGAGTCCAGCAGGTCTCTGGTCATAAAGTATCGGACACATTCACATGTGGACCTGATGGTGGCACTAGAGGAAACATACAAAACACAGCAGAAGATCTCTGGAGCTCCGAGTGTGAAGCTCATGATTCCACCATCTTTATATTTAATTAATCTCTCTCTCTCTCAGCACCAGTCTAGTTCTGAGCCCTGACCCTTATAGGGGCCTTTGAGCTAGCCCAGGGGTTTTAATTATTTTTCCAAAAAACTAAAAAAAAAAAAACTTTTTTTTTTGCTGGGGGATTCGCGGGCCACATAAAATGATGTGGCGGGCCTTGAGTTTGACACATGTGATCTAGACCCTTTGAGGTGTCTGCCAGACCTCCCTGGAGGCTTCAGACCAGGACTACCCCCCCCCCCCTTCAAAAGATGGCTGAATATGTAGAGAGAGGGACCAGGACCGGAGGGACCAGGGTCAGACCACTCCACATTCGGGTCAATACAAGACCAGTTTCAAGACTACGGGGTATTTAAAGTGAAGCCGATGCTTCATGTCTTAAAGCTGCATTCTCTCTAGTGTCCACCAGGGGGCGACTCCTCTGGTTGTATAGAAGTCTATAGAAAATGACTCTACTTCTCTCTTGATTTATTCCCTCAGTAAACATTGTAAACATGAGTTTATGTCTCAATCTCTAGTTTCAAGTCTTCTTCAATACAGCATGATGTTCATTTAGTACATTATGGTCCATTTAGAGTCACACAGACCATAAAGCAGGGGATGCTTTAGGGCGGGGCTACACGCTGATTGACAGGTCGACACCAGAGAATATAGGAATATTAGAGGAATATTTATTTAATTAGTAGAATGTTGTCTTTTTCAGAGCATCTGGTGCATTTAGACATGTGATCAAACTCTTCTGTGTCCGTGGTTTTAACAGGACGTCCCATACAGAGAGAGTCTGAGCCTCTGATTGGCTGAGAGGACAGCGATCTGTCCTGTATAATTACCGATGATGACAACCCGTCTATAAACAACCCGTCTGTCTCTCTGCTCTGATAGAAAAACACAACTCATCACAGAAGAATGTGAGCTGGTTTTACACCTCGCAGAACAAATCACAGACAGCCAATCAGGAGCTAAGCCCTCTAGCAGAAGAGCTGCATTCTGGGCCGTCCTGTTTCCATAGCAACACAGAAGTAGACTGAAACTATGTTTTTTTTAAATTATGAATCATTACAAGCAGTGTTTTAAAAAGAGCAGACAGTCCCAGTGAGACAGAAGTTTGTTTTAATCCAAAACAGACAAAGAACAGGAGTAGAAACCCTGTTTGTTGACAGAGTAAACAACGCTGCAGGGCTGCCCTGTGATTGGCTGCTGGTGTTGACACGTCCTATCAGTATGTAAACGACTAATTGTCAGTGTTGATGATATTTACAGAAGTGAACTCTGATACTCTGAGAAGGAAGACTTCTTTATATTCCTAATGCTTAGATTATGATTTATAGAGATGATTTTAATATTCCTCATGATTAAATGAAGCTTTATAGTTAAATAATATCCACACTGAAGCTCAAAGAGTCTATGCTGTTACTTTGTTCACATCTGACCTGCTGTCTGACACAACCAAACATTACCCTGTGATTTACAGTCATTTACTGTGATTTACAGCCAGCAGGTGAAGCTGCTGACACACAAACACTTCGATCCATTTAGCAGTAGAGTAGAACCAGAGACCTTATATATATATAAATAAATAAATATATATATATATTCTGTAATGAGACATACTCTTAAATCAGATTTTGAATACGGGACTTTTTAACCTGTAACAGATTATTTGTACACTGTATTAGTATTAGTTTGTACTTCTACTTTTACTGAAGTAAAATAACTGAGTACTTCTTCCACCAAACATATATGAAATATATATATTTTATATATGTTAACATATATATATATTATATGTTGACACATATATATATATATATATATATATTATATATGTCAACTGGTTTATTTAATTAACTAATAGTCTGGCTAATTATTATTTCAGTTAAAATAAATAAAAACTAAAACACTTTTGCAGTAAACTTCTAGTTCTCTCATGAAAATGTATGAATGAAGATATATCTAAAATAAAAGTATTTAACAGAAATTCAGTTTTCTTTTCCTTCGTTGAGTTTAACAATCTTGTGAAAAGAGCAACAGTGAAAGAAGTACTCAAATATTCTGTTTAAGTAAAGGTAGTAATACTAGTCTAGAAATACTCAATTAAAAGTCCAAACGTATGCGCATCAATATGTACTTAAAGTAGCAAATGTAAAAGCTCTCATTATGCAGAATATTATATGTATTTTACTATTGTATTATTGATGCATTCATGTGTTCATCACTTTGATGTGGCAGTTAACTGTGTAACTGTGGGGCTTATTTATTACTTTATAAACTGCCTGGCAACAGTCAAGTATCATCTTTATCGATAATAATCATAATTTATTGGTTGATTATAGTTTGTATTATTAATAGAGTAAAAAGAACCATATTTAATCTGACATGTATTAGAAAGTAAATTCTAAATTGTACTTGAGTAAATGTACTTAGTTACTTTCCACCTACATACAGTTACATGTTTGTACTGATCAGATCTGATAATGTTCTGATCGGTTCCACTGTGAACATGATGGAGGATCAATGTAACACGTTTTAAAACATTTTATTCATATTTTATTAACATTGTATACATGGTTTGGTCTCTGTACGTGTAGTTTACTCCAGCCAACACTTTATTTAACGGTGCACAGTCACAGAATGAACCCGGTAGCCTCCGGAGTCGGGAGGGAAACTCGACCGCACTCAAAACTGAAGAAACAGAAAACAAACCGGTAACGATCTTCACTGAATCGGTGTTCAGACTTACGTGACCAGACTGGTAACCAGACGGACTGACAACGCGCCGGAGGACAGCCGGGGTATTTAAGTCCGTCGGTGCTGATCACCGGAATTCCCCACAGCTGAGCCTGGGGAGAGGAGCGTGGTCGGAAACTATCGGCTGACACAAAAACAAAACATCAGCACATGGCCTTCAAACAACAACACTGACAGAAGGAAAAACAGAGGAGCACACACGAGGTCAGACCGAGATTATTACGTTCAAGTAAATACAACTGATGAATTCTTAGTTTATATTCTTAGTGAGCCCAACTTAAACAAATGTTTTTTTTGGAATCCACACAAAGTATATTTCACACGAAATGATTTAGTTGTTTGGAACAGTAATTCTGAGTGGGCTGTACTAAGTCAAAAGTACATCCTGAGTAAAGTTTGAAGTAGGCTACTTGTTACAACTTAAACTCAAGGGTAAGTGTACTCCACTAAAGAAGCTTGAGTTAGTACAACATACAATACATATTCAGCTTTACTTGCATGAAACAAGGACCTTTACTTTTTTGTTTTTAAGGCAATCAGTTTGCATGCTTTTATTTTATTATTTTATTTTTTAGTACGGTTAACTCATTCGATTTCACAGTGTACCAAAGTAAAAGACTTCCTGTTAAACTCCAGTAAAGACTCAGACTCATTGAGAAACACAGCTCACCTTTATTGACCGTAGAGTTCTCTACATTTGACACAAAGACAGATTCGTTTCTTTTGAATCACAGACATTCCTGTGTCTGTGATTCAGATGAAGGGAGATTAAAATAGTGACGCTGGCCAGCTGGATGGAACTGGTTCTGGTCTCTGTGGTGGAACCAGACCGGTAACCCCACCTCACTAACTGGTCTGGTGTCAGCTCTCCTGACAAGAGGAAAGGCCTCGGTATACAAGCAGCAACATGTTTCTGTTATTATTAACATCTACTTCTTCAGGAGGAAACCAGAGTCTAAGTTCAGCAGGAGTTCAGAGACATGACACACACACATATATATACATACACATCTTGAATCATATTATGTCTTATTGCTGCTAAAACACCATCACGTCACGTGGGAAGTTCTCAGACTCATCATCGACCTAGAACAGGGGTCGGCAACCTTTTCCATCCAAAGAGACATTTGTTCTATTTTCCACCAAATACAATTCGTCTGGAGCCGCAAAAGCTATTTGATACCACAGCTTATAAAGTTATATATATAGTTATATTATATATACAAAAACTATAGTTTGTTGTATTTATGAAACTATAGAACAAGAATAAAGACAATTCTTGACATTGTTTTGCAATTCTACCTGATATAACGATATCAAGCTCTTCTGAAGAGGAGAGTTTCTGCAGCAGCTGATAATTCGCTCTTTGTCGCTCATCTCCAGCGTGACACTGTTCAGCACATGTGTGTGCATGTTGTGGAAGCACACAGTAAGCCAGCATCGTTGGCAGTGAAAGCAGATGAAGACGTCCACGCAGAGTTAAACTCTCTATTTTCCTCCGTGACTTTTATTTTGTTGGATTTGTCCATTGATCGTTTACAGAGAGCGGGTCTGAACATCATGATCAGCCACGTGCAGGGGAAAGCTCTTGACAGGGGTCGAGGATTGAACTGGCTGTGGGAATAATTAACATATAAGATTCTGTTCATTCTTGCTCATAAATGATATTATTATTATTTTATAAATTAAAACCTTTCTCTTTTTGGAGAGAGTCATGTGAGATGACTTCTTCTATCAGCGCAGTTCTCCTGCTCTTCTTTCTATTTCCTCGTCTCAGCCCCGTGTGTCACGTGTGTGTAAACCTCGCTGGAATCAGGAAACTTGTCAGAATACTCACGTTTCATTGGCTGCATCACGTGATGTGATTTGCAACGCATTGGTCGGTGTGTTTCCTGCACCGCCGAACAAGTGCTGTAACGGCTGAATAAGAGGCGCCGGTTAAAGTCTAAACTCGGTGCCCAATATTTATAATTCCGAAATATCCATCGGTTTTTCGTTCCTGGGTCCGGATCCTGTGCGCCATTTGGGGACCTCAGGGAGCCGCAACAGAGAGGCTGAAGAGCCGCAGGTTGCCGACCCCTGACCTAGAAGCTCTGACTCTGTGAATCTCTGTGTGTTTTTATAGCCACTGAAATGTTAACGAGGTAGAATTTAACTTTTGAAACACGGATGTTTGTGTGTCTCTTTCTGGTATTAAAACAACAGAAAATCAGACGGTAAGAGAAGTAACATACTCAGTGATAGAGTTCTGCAGGAATGAGGACTAAAACCAGACATGACATGACTCTGTAATAGTTCATGTAATAATCCAGAATATAATGGAAGGATCTGATTGGCTGTTTGTGGAGGGAAGCAGTGATTGGACTACATAAATATGACTTCCTGTTGGACTACAGAAACAGGATGACTTCCTGCTGGAGATCCTGCAGAACTCTATACTGATGAGTGAGAGACTGATGTTCAGATGACTGATTACATGTGAATCTCTCCTGTTGGTCTTCTTCCCACATGACCTGAATGCAGCATGAGCAGTATTAGTGTTGTTGTGTTGTTTGCGTTGTTGTTGCTGTGTTGTTTGCGTTGTTGTGATGTTTGTGTTGTTGTGATGTTGGTGTTGTTTTTGCATTGTTGCGTTATTGTGTTGTTTGCGTTGTTGTGATGTTGGTGTTGTTGTGATGTTGGTGTTGTTTTTGCATTGTTGCGTTATTGTGTTGTTTGCGTTGTTGTGATGTTGGTGTTGTTTTTGCATTGTTGCGTTATTGTGTTGTTTGCGTTGTTTGCGTTGTTCTGATGTTGGTGTTGTTGTGTTGTTGGTGTTTGCGTTGTTGTTATTGTGTTGTTGGTGTTGTTTTTGCATTGTTGCGTTATTGTGATGTTTGCATTGTTCTGATGTTGGTGTTGTTGGTGTTTGCGTTGTTGTTATTGTGTTGTTGGTGTTGTTTTTGCATTGTTGCGTTCTTGTGATGTTTGCGTTGTTGGTGTTGTTTTTGCATTGTTGCATTATTGTGTTGTTTGCGTTGTTGTGATGTTTGCGTTGTTCTGATGTTGGTGTTATTGGTGTTTTTGCGTTGTTGTGTTGTTTGCGTTGTTGTGATGTTTGCATTGTTGTGATGATGGTGTTGTTGCGATGTTGGTGTTGTGTTTGCGTTGTTATTGTGTTGTTTTTGCATTGTTGTGTTATTGTGTTGTTTGCGTTGTTGTGATGTTGGTGTTGTTTGCGTTGATGTGATGTTGTTGTTGTTGTGTTGTGATGTTGGTGTTGTTGTTGTGTTATTGTGTTGCTTGCGTTGTGTTGTTGGTGATGTTGTGTTCTTGCGTTGTTGTGTTGTTTGCATTGTTGTGATGTTTGCGTTGTTGTGATGTTGTTGTTGTTGTGTTGTGATGTTGGTGTTGTTTGCATTGTTGTTATTGTGTTGTTGGTGTTGTTTTTGCATTGTTGTGATGTTGGTGTTGTTTGTGTTGTTGTTGTGTTGTGATGTTGTTGTTGTTTGCATTGTTGTTATTGTGTTGTTGGTGTTGTTTTTGCATTGTTGTGTTGTTTGCGTTGTTGTGATGTTGGTGTTGTTTGCGTTGTTGTTGTGTTGTGATGTTGGTGTTGTTGTTGTGTTATTGTGTTGCTTGCGTTGTGTTGTTGGTGATGTTGTGTTCTTGCGTTGTTGTGTTGTTTGCGTTGTTGTGATGTTGTTGTGTTGTGATGTTGGTGTTGTTTGCATTGTTGTTATTGTGTTGTTGGTGTTGTTTTTGCATTGTTGTGTTGTTTGCGTTGTTGTGATGTTGGTGTTGTTGTGTTGTGATGTTGGTGTTGTTGTGTTGTTGTTGTGTTATTGTGTTGCTTGCGTTGTGTTGTTGGTGATGTTGTGTTCTTGCGTTGTTGTGTTGTTTGCGTTGTTGTGATGTTGTTGTGTTGTGATGTTGGTGTTGTTTGCATTGTTGTTATTGTGTTGTTGGTGTTGTTTTTGCATTGTTGTGTTGTTTGCGTTGTTGTGATGTTGGTGTTGTTGTGTTGTTGTGTTATTGTGTTGCTTGCGTTGTGTTGTTGGTGATGTTGTGTTCTTGCGTTGTTGTGTTGTTTGCGTTGTTGTGTATCAGACAGTAAAATGCTGCTGACATGAAGTCAAACATTCTTTGGCAGAACAAGAGACAGAAACAAAGTCTGCTGGACGGACTGATGGGACGGAGACACACAGCTACACAACACACACACCGTAGAAATGTTCTCTATGCTCTTTTTTTACACACGTTGGTCCTTCAAAATAAACTACATCTGATATATTTGCAGTTTTACGAAATAGATTTTTATATTTGATATGAGCAGCTGTGACACCATAAATATATAGATATATATATTTATATATATTCATGTTTACATGAAGACAAAACAAATGAGGCTTTAAACAGCTCTGACATCACAACATCAGCTGG
>NC_136635.1:33274378-33276878 GCF_949748355.1 Melanostigma gelatinosum
AAGACTCTACAACATATTCCAGGACCCAAAGAATGAACCCTTGGAACTCCATAGAACCCATCAAATGTCTTTAAAGACTCCGATAACATCTTTACTTAAAGAATGAGGTCACTGTTGTGAGTATTAGTGTGTGTGTGTGTGTTACCCGTCTCCTGGGTTTGTACAGGTTCCCTGTGAGGAAGTGATGCGTCTCGGTTTCTTCCTCGACTTTGGCTCCGGGGACGTTATCGATCACCTGGAGGTCCAGACACACACCGCTGCCGTTCTCACGCCTAGAGCACAACAACAACAACAGGTCAACAACAAGTCAACACGTGCAAACACACAAACAACACGTTGACAACATGCAAACAACACGCAAAGAGCATGTAAACAACACATCAACATGTAAACAACACGCAAACAGCATGTCAACAACATGCAAACAACATAACAACACATCAACATGTAAACAACACACAAACAGCATGTCAACAACATGCAAACAACATGTCAACAACACATCAACATGTAAACAACATGCAAACATGTCAACAACATGTCAACAACATGCAAACAACATGTCAACAACATGTCAACATCATGTCAACAACATGTCAACATCATGTCAACAACATGTCAACATGTCAACAACATGCAAACAACATGTCAACAACATATCAACATGTAAACAACACGCAAACAACACGTCAACAACACACCAACAACATGTCAACAACATGCCAACAACACGTCAACAACACAACATGTCAACAACACACAAACAACATGTCAACAACAACACAACATGTCAACAAAATGTAAACAACACGCAAACACCAGGTCCCGTTCCTCGTAGTGGTTCACGAAGTCCATCAAATGTCATTCAGCAGCCTAAATGAAGGAGATGATTGAAGTCAGGCTGTCTCGGTTTCTCCGAGGCTGATCCTCTCAAACAGTCTCGTTAATGCGACCCAGACGATCAGGATCAGGATGATTGCGCGTGCCCGTCCTACTTCTAAAGGGGGAAGCGTGGATCACCCAAACCATGATGTTCTAACAGTCCAATGTGAAATAAAGTCACAGAAAGAGCCTCTTTGTTCTCCGCTGACGAGCAGGAGATGATCATGAACGCATGTGAGGAAGTCAAGACCGTAATCACAGCAAAATATAACAGCGGCACCGCTGAGAGGACCAGACAAGAAGCACGGCAACACATCAGACACGTTCAATGCGTCAGTGTTGGAAATGAAGCGGCTCATTTTAATGCCTCATCAGCCCAACCAATCACATGACATGTCTTTATGTGCTGCTGGCAGTAGACTTCATGATGCATCATCCAATGAGATCTACAGCGACAATAATGATCTCAACTCTTCAGAATAACAATAAAAACAAGCCCAACGAGGATCCAATGACACTCATTAACATGAGGACATATGTGCTGTATGCCTCATGCATCATGTACTGTATGTGTGTATGTACATGTGTGTGTAGATCACATGTAGAACTAGCAGTGTGAATGTGTGTGTGTGGGCGGATCAGTATGTGTGTGTGTGTTATTCATCATCAGACATTCAATCAACTGAAGCAGTGAAGATCAATAGTGTGTGATTCTCTGTGTTCTCATCATGATCCACCTTCATCATGTTCTACAGTAATGATGTGCTGCTGTACTAATAACACTCATATCATTATGAGTGCTTTAACCTCATGTATGCAACCAGCCATCAAGAGGACATGAGAGCAAGTACACACTAAGCACACACACATGACTCAGAATGCTGAGCCATGGTGACGTGATGAACACATCCGTAAGTTTATTAAGCGCCAAATCAACTGGACCAACAGCGCGGCATGCAGCGGCTTTCCCCATGTTCTCCGCATCGCCGACACTACAACAACGCAGCACTCGCACAACAGCTCAAGGCTGCATCCAGTCTGTGGGACAGGCAGTGTGGTGTTCAATGTCTGCTCCAGAAGCTCTGGAAAGAAATGATTCCTTGTGGGCAGAATGGACAGCGCTCGTACAGGAAGTCATCGTGATGTGATGACGGATCTTGGCGATGTGGAAGAAGTCTCTCCCTATAAAACGCTCATCTAACTAATATCCTCCTTCATCAGTGGATCTCTGAGGAAGGAGCTGCACATTAATGCAACAGAGGCTTCTTAGTTTGCTCCGCTGCTTTTAAGGATCACGTGTGTCTCACTTTACATGCATTTCATCAACTCCCGTATAACCCCCAGTATATGCGCAAGCGCATCAGACTACCGTATGTGACGGGAGCGGCCATGTTTTCCGGGGGAGTGGCAGCTTATCCAGCTACCTTCAGTTAGCCTGCGCTGGAGCAGGTTCAAGCTTATGGATGTGTTGCCATGGTGATTTTGCCGAACTTGCTTCGTGGAACCGAAAAGCCTGACTTATGTAATCTTATCCTGAAAATTATCCGGCTAACTCAGTTAGCCACGTACGAGGAACGGGGCCCTGGACTCATCTTCACCATCATCCTCCTCATCCTCA
>NC_136635.1:33279378-33291878 GCF_949748355.1 Melanostigma gelatinosum
ATATACTGGGGGTTATACGGGAGTTGATGAAATGCATGTAAAGTGAGACACACGTGATCCTTAAAAGCAGCGGAGCAAACTAAGAAGCCTCTGTTGCATTAATGTGCAGCTCCTTCCTCAGAGATCCACTGATGAAGGAGGATATTAGTTAGATGAGCGTTTTATAGGGAGAGACTTCTTCCACATCGCCAAGATCCGTCATCACATCACGATGACTTCCTGTACGAGCGCTGTCCATTCTGCCCACAAGGAATCATTTCTTTCCAGAGCTTCTGGAGCAGACATTGAACACCACACTGCCTGTCCCACAGACTGGATGCAGCCTTGAGCTGTTGTGCGAGTGCTGCGTTGTTGTAGTGTCGGCGATGCGGAGAACATGGGGAAAGCCGCTGCATGCCGCGCTGTTGGTCCAGTTGATTTGGCGCTTAATAAACTTACGGATGTGTTCATCACGTCACCATGGCACATATTGTGCTGACTCAGCATTCTGAGTCATGTGTGTGTGCTTAGTGTGTACTTGCTCTCATGTCCTCTTGATGGCTGGTTGCATACATGAGGTTAAAGCACTCATAATGATATGAGTGTTATTAGTACAGCAGCACATCATTACTGTAGAACATGATGAAGGTGGATCATGATGAGAACACAGAGAATCACACACTATTGATCTTCACTGCTTCAGTTGATTGAATGTCTGATGATGAATAACACACACACACATACTGATCCGCCCACACACACATTCACACTGCTAGTTCTACATGTGATCTACACACACATGTACATACACACATACAGTACATGATGCATGAGGCATACAGCACATATGTCCTCATGTTAATGAGTGTCATTGGATCCTCGTTGGGCTTGTTTTTATTGTTATTCTGAAGAGTTGAGATCATTATTGTCGCTGTAGATCTCATTGGATGATGCATCATGAAGTCTACTGCCAGCAGCACATAAAGACATGTCATGTGATTGGTTGGGCTGATGAGGCATTCAAATGAGCCGATTCATTTCCAACACTGACGCATTGAACGTGTCTGATGTGTTGCCGTGCTTCTTGTCTGGTCCTCTCAGCGGTGCCGCTGTTATATTTTGCTGTGATTACGGTCTTGACTTCCTCATATGCGTTCATGATCATCTCCTGCTCGTCAGCGGAGAACAAAGAGGCTCTTTCTGTGACTTTATTTCACATTGTACTGTTAGAACATCATGGTTTGGGTGATCCACGCTTCCCCCTTTAGAAGTAGGACGGGCACGCGCAGTCATCCTGATCCTGATCGTCTGGCTCGCATTAACGAGACTGTTTGAGAGGATCCGCCTCGGAGAAACCGAGACAGCCTGACTTCAATCATCTCCTTCATTTAGGCTGCTGAAGGACATTTGATGGACTCAGTGAACCACTACGAGGAACGGGACCTGGTCTCCCACCTGAAACATGACGGTGAAGAAGACGACCACGATCGTCGTGGCGACGAAGTAGTCCTTGGCCTTGACGTGGTCCCCGTCCAGCAGAACCACCAGAGCGAACGCCACCGCACCCCGCAGGCCACCGTACGACATCACCACCTGGTCGATCTTATCCAGCGGTACAAGCCGGAAGCGGTTCAGGACCCAAGTCTGACCGATCACACCTGGAGCACAGAGACCACTACAGGTCAGGACGGTCATCGAGGACACACCGGCGTCCAATCAGAAGAGATGTTTATTGTTCCGCTGCTATGGCGGTTGACAAACCTGCGGCCCTGAAGACGAAGATGAAGACGAGGGTGCAGGACACCAGGCCTGTGTCCCAGGCCCACTTGGACTTGTCCACCGCCGAGATCCCCAGGAAGATGAAGATGATGGTCTCTGCGATGCTGGCCAGAGTCTTCATGGTGTACTTCACCGTGGTCCGGGACTTCTGGGAGATGTTGGCCTCCACGTATTTGTTGGCTCCGATACCACAGAAGGTCATTCTGAGGGAGAGAAAGAGATGTCTGGTGATGGAGACACGGCCTGGAACCACATAGAACCACATGGAACCACAAAGTGGACACCGGTCTGCTGGGAAATACCCAAAGTCATCATACAAACCCAAACTACCAACGACGAACCCAGTGAACTTAGCAACCATCACAGTAGTCTCTACGGTTGTACTGGTCGTAGTGGTCCTACTGGTTGTACTGAGCTTGCTGATCTCTATGGTTGTACTAGTACAGGGGCTCTTCAGCCCCTCTGTTGCGGCTCCCTGCATGAGGCTACATCCACACTACTACTGGAGTTTGGAGTTTTAAAACGAAAACGATCTCCGTCCAGACTAACACGCCTGAAAACGAATATCACGTGACTCTTCACGTACACTGGGCGTGAAGGTGCCGGTGTAAACAGGAAGTAGATTGGTTGCTTAGTTAAAGAAATACGGCAGAGTAATAAAGTAGTCTTTAATAATGAAAGGTTGATCCTTTGCTCTGCTGGTGAAGTCTGTCGTTCTGGAGATGAATCAATGTTCAGTTCCTTCATAGTTTGTGTGTGTGGACTTCACAATAGTTAAGAAACAATAATAAGAAAAGGAAAGTCCTCCGTGTGAAACCAAGGATCACAGGACTCAATGACTACAGGCCCGTCACCCTGACCTCTGTGGTCATGAAGTCCTTTGAGCGCCTGGTCCTGTCCCACCTTAAAACCCTCACCGACCCACTCCTGGACCCCCTGCAGTTCGCCTACAGAGCCAACAGGTCTGTAGATGACGCAGTCAACATGGCCCATCACTTCATCCTCCAGCATCTGGACTCCCCAGGAACCTACGCCAGGATCCTGTTTGTGGACTTCAGCTCTGCCTTCAACACCATCATCCCGTCTCTGCTGCATGATAAGCTCTCCCAGCTGCAGGTGCCCGACTCCACCTGCAAGTGGATCACAGACTTCCTGTCTGACAGGAAGCAGCACGTGAAGCTGGGAAAGCACGTCTCATCCTCCAGGACCATCAGCACCGGTTCCTCCCAAGGCTGCGTTCTTTCCCCTCTGCTCTTCTCCCCGTACACCAACATCTGCACCTCCAGTCACCAGTCCGTCAAGCTCCTGAAGTTCACGGATGACACCACCCTCATTGGACTCATCTCTGGTGGGGATGAGTCCGCCTACAGGTGGGAGACTGACCATCTGGTGACCTGGTGCGGTCTGAACAACCTGGAGCTCAACGCTCTAAAGAGAGTGGAGATGGTTGTGGATTTCAGGAAGAACGCAGCCCCACCAGCCCCCATCACCCTGTGTGACTCCCTCTATCACTCTGTGTGACTCCCTCTATCTCTCTGTGTGACTCCCTCTATCTCTCTGTGTGACTCCCTCTATCTCTCTGTGTGACTCCCTCTATCACCCTGTGTGACTCCCTCTATCACCCTGTGTGACTCCCTCTATCACCCTGTGTGACTCCCTCTATCACCCTGTGTGACTCCCTCTATCACCCTGTGTGACTCCCCCTATCACCCTGTGTGACTCCCCCTATCACCCTGTGTGACTCCCTCTATCTCTCTGTGTGACTCCCCCGTTGACGTGGTGGAGTCCTTCCTCTTCCTGGGCTCCATCATATCTCAGGACCTCAAGTGGGAGCTGAACATCAGCTCCATCACCAAGAAGGCTCAGCAGAGGATGTACTTCCTGAGGCAGCTGAAGAAGTTCAACCTGCCAAAGACAATGATGGTGCATTTCTACAGAGCCATCATCGAGTCCATCCTCTGCTCCTCCATCACCGTCTGGTACGCTGCAGACACAGCCAAGGACAAGGACAGACTGCAGCGCATCATTCACTCTGCTGAGAAGTGATCGGCTGCAATCTGCCGTCCCTCCAGGACTTGTTCACTTTAAGAACCCTGAAGCGAGCAAGAAGGATCGTAGCTGACCCCTCTCACCCTGGACATGAACTGTTTGTGCCCCTTCCATCTGGTAGGAGGCTGAGGTCCATCAGGACCAAGACCTCCATCGGGACCAAGACCTCACGACACATGAACAGCTTCTTCCCGTCGGCAGTCGGGCTCATGAACAGAGCCCGGACCCCCGCTGACTCAACTAAAATGTGCGTCACATCCTATTACGTGGCTGTCAAGCGCCTTTCCCTGCAGGTGGCTCACTATGATTTGCAGACCTCCGCCCTCGGTAAACTATTGTACGCTTTCATGTTGAGCACAGAGCTCTCTAGGAAGCAGTGCTCCTGTGTATGTTTGGGGCTTTTATTGTGGAGGATGAGACGGAAAGAGAAAAAGAGGTTCCGGTGAAGTGAATAAAGTTGCTGACGTCTTTGCGCAGATTACGGAGCTCCGTGTTTATTATTTATTTATCATCATAAAGTATAGGCGCAACATTAACCCTCGGTAAACTATCTATGGATAAATCCAAAAAAAGAAAAGTCACGGAGGAAAATAGAGTTTAACTCTGCGTGGACGTCTTCATCTGCTTTCACTGCCAACGATGCTGACTCACCTGTGTGCTCGATATGTGGAGAGAAATTAGCAGACAACAAGAAATATGATGTTTAAAGTCACTTCCAGAACAAACAGCATGTGGTGAACAGTGTCACGCTGGAGATGATTCCTCAGCTGCTGCAGCAAACTCTCCTCTTCATAGGAGCTTGATGTTGTTATATCAGGTAAAATTGCAGTAAAATGTGAAGAATTGTCTTTATTCTTGTTCTATATTTTCATAAATACAACAAACTATAGTTTTGTATGTATAATATCACTATACAACTTCATAAGCTGTGATATCAAATAGCTTTTGTGGCTCCAGACACATTTTATTTGGTGGAAAATAGAACAAAATGATCCCGGAACTGGTGGTAGTGGTCTGATGGTCTCTTAACTGGTCTTAACTGGTCTTAACTGGTCTTAACTGGTCTTAACTGGTCTTAACTGGTCTTAACTGGTCTTAACTGGTCTTAACTGGTCTTAACTGGTTGGGGAGACTCACGACAGAATCGCGGACAGGGAGAAGAGCTCGGCCGTCAGGTAGGCCAGGTAGACCAGCAGGAAGACGAAGAGAGGCTCGATGATCCGAACCTTCTTAGTGAACCGAGTGATGAAGCCGAGGAGGACGGCGAAGACCAGACCCACCAGAGTCCCTCCAATACTGACGATGAGGAAGGAGGCTGAGGAGGAGGAGGAGGAAGAGTGAGGAGGAGGAGGAGTCTGATCTACTTTTTATTGTTTCTTTGAACTCACCGACTCCTTTGAAGTAATCGGCCGTCTGAACGTTCTCAGCTCCAACTTCCACGAATGAAATGTAGACTTTATATAAAACCTGCAGACAGAGAGACTTTTAGAGTCATAATTATACGTATGTACAGTATGTGTATATATGTGTATATATATTTGTGTATATATGTGTAACTATACATATATATGTGTGTGTTTGTATATTTATATATTTGTGTATATATATATATATTAGTGCTGGGCAACGATTACAATTTTTAATCTCGATTAATCTCATTGTTATGCACAAAGTTCAATAATGAATTCATAAGTAGTGTTTTGCTCTCTTTTATTTTGAAGTGCTGCTCTATGAACAAAGGTGAACAACATCGTGTGTGAACACTTTGAACACATCAGGTTGTTGTTAGCAGCAGTGTTCTCTTCACACAGCAGCAGTTCTATCTCTTCTATATCTGTGCTCAGTGTGTGAAACGTTCCACTGCTGTGAACAGAACAACATGTTTCACACGTTCATCTACATGTGTGTTGAGTCTTCATCACAGTCAGAGCATGTGATGCAGCTCTACTCTTCATCACTATGATGCAGCTCTACTCTTCATCACTATGATGCTGCTCTACTCTTCATCACTATGATGCTGCTCTACTCTTCATCACTATGATGCAGCTCTACTCTTCATCACTATGACCCAGCTCTACTCTTCATCACTATGATGCAGCTCTACTCTTCATCACTATGATGCAGCTCTACTCTTCATCACTATGATGCTGCTCTACTCTTCATCACTATGATGCAGCTCTACTCTTCATCACTATGATGCAGCTCTACTCTTCATCACTATGATGCAGCTCTACTCTTCATCACTATGATGCAGCTCTACTCTTCATCACTATGATGCAGCTCTACTCTTCATCACTATGATGCAGCTCTACTCTTCATCACTATGATGCAGCGCTACTCTTCATCACTATGATGCAGCTCTACTCTTCATCACTGTGACGCAGCTCTACTCTTCATCACTGTGACGCAGCTCTACTCTTCATCACTATGATGCAGCTCTACTCTTCATCACTATGATGCAGCTCTACTCTTCATCACTATGATGCAGCTCTACTCTTCATCACTATGATGCAGCTCTACTCTTCATCACTATGATGCAGCTCTACTCTTCATCACTATGATGCAGCTCTACTCTTCATCACTATGACCAGCTCTACTCTTCATCACTATGATGCTGCTCTACTCTTCATCACTATGATGCTGCTCTACTCTTCATCACTATGATGCAGCTCTACTCTTCATCACTATGATGCTGCTCTACTCTTCATCACTATGATGCAGCTCTACTCTTCATCACTATGATGCAGCTCTACTCTTCATCACTATGATGCAGCTCTACTCTTCATCACTATGATGCAGCTCTACTCTTCATCACTATGATGCAGCTCTACTCTTCATCACTATGATGCTGCTCTACTCTTCATCACTATGATGCTGCTCTACTCTTCATCACTATGATGCAGCTCTACTCTTCATCACTATGATGCTGCTCTACTCTTCATCACTATGATGCAGCTCTACTCTTCATCACTATGATGCAGCTCTACTCTTCATCACTATGATGCAGCTCTACTCTTCATCACTATGATGCAGCTCTACTCTTCATCACTATGATGCAGCTCTACTCTTCATCACTATGATGCAGCTCTACTCTTCATCACTATGATGCAGCTCTACTCTTCATCACTATGATGCAGCTCTACTCTTCATCACTATGATGCAGCTCTACTCTTCATCACTATGATGCAGCTCTACTCTTCATCACTATGATGCAGCTCTACTCTTCATCACTATGATGCAGCTCTACTCTTCATCACTATGATGCAGCTCTACTCTTCATCACTGTGATGCAGCGCTACTCTTCATCACTGTGACGCAGCTCTACTCTTCATCACTGTGACGCAGCTCTACTCTTCATCACTGTGACGCAGCTCTACTCTTCATCACTATGATGCAGCTCTACTCTTCATCACTATGATGCAGCTCTACTCTTCATCACTATGATGCAGCTCTACTCTTCATCACTATGATGCAGCTCTACTCTTCATCACTATGATGCAGCTCTACTCTTCATCACTATGATGCAGCTCTACTCTTCATCACTATGATGCAGCTCTACTCTTCATCACTATGATGCCGCTCTACTCTTCATCACTATGATGCAGCTCTACTCTTCATCACTATGATGCAGCTCTACTCTTCATCACTATGATGCAGCTCTACTCTTCATCACTATGATGCAGCTCTACTCTTCATCACTATGATGCAGCGCTACTCTTCATCACTATGACGCAGCGCTACTCTTCATCACTATGACGCAGCTCTACTCTTCATCACTGTGACGCAGCTCTACTCTTCATCACTATGATGCAGCTCTACTCTTCATCACTATGATGCAGCTCTACTCTTCATCACTATGATGCAGCTCTACTCTTCATCACTATGATGCAGCTCTACTCTTCATCACTATGATGCTGCTCTACTCTTCATCACTATGATGCAGCTCTACTCTTCATCACTATGATGCAGCTCTACTCTTCATCACTATGATGCTGCTCTACTCTTCATCACTATGATGCAGCTCTACTCTTCATCACTATGATGCAGCTCTACTCTTCATCACTATGATGCAGCTCTACTCTTCATCACTATGATGCAGCTCTACTCTTCATCACTATGATGCTGCTCTACTCTTCATCACTATGATGCAGCTCTACTCTTCATCACTATGATGCTGCTCTACTCTTCATCACTATGATGCTGCTCTACTCTTCATCACTGTGATGCAGCTCTACTCTTCATCACTATGATGCAGCTCTACTCTTCATCACTATGATGCAGCTCTACTCTTCATCACTATGATGCAGCGCTACTCTTCATCACTATGATGCAGCTCTACTCTTCATCACTATGATGCAGCTCTACTCTTCATCACTATGATGCTGCTCTACTCTTCATCACTATGATGCTGCTCTACTCTTCATCACTATGATGCAGCTCTACTCTTCATCACTATGATGCTGCTCTACTCTTCATCACTGTGATGCAGCTCTACTCTTCATCACTGTGATGCTGCTCTACTCTTCATCACTATGATGCAGCTCTACTCTTCATCACTATGATGCAGCTCTACTCTTCATCACTATGATGCTGCTCTACTCTTCATCACTATGATGCTGCTCTACTCTTCATCACTATGATGCTGCTCTACTCTTCATCACTGTGATGCTGCTCTACTCTTCATCACTATGATGCAGCTCTACTCTTCATCACTATGATGCAGCTCTACTCTTCATCACTATGATGCAGCTCTACTCTTCATCACTATGATGCAGCTCTACTCTTCATCACTATGATGCAGCTCTACTCTTCATCACTATGATGCTGCTCTACTCTTCATCACTGTGATGCAGCTCTACTCTTCATCACTGTGATGCTGCTCTACTCTTCATCACTATGATGCAGCTCTACTCTTCATCACTATGATGCAGCTCTACTCTTCATCACTATGATGCTGCTCTACTCTTCATCACTATGATGCTGCTCTACTCTTCATCACTATGATGCAGCTCTACTCTTCATCACTGTGATGCTGCTCTACTCTTCATCACTATGATGCAGCTCTACTCTTCATCACTATGATGCAGCTCTACTCTTCATCACTATGATGCTGCTCTACTCTTCATCACTATGATGCTGCTCTACTCTTCATCACTATGATGCAGCTCTACTCTTCATCACTATGACGCAGCTCTACTCTTCATCACTATGACGCAGCTCTACTCTTCATCACTATGATGCTGCTCTACTCTTCATCACTATGATGCAGCGCTACTCTTCATCACTATGATGCAGCTCTACTCTTCATCACTATGATGCTGCTCTACTCTTCATCACTATGATGCAGCTCTACTCTTCATCACTATGATGCAGCGCTACTCTTCATCACTATGATGCAGCTCTACTCTTCATCACTATGACCAGCTCTACTCTTCATCACTATGACCAGCTCTACTCTTCATCACTATGATGCAGCTCTACTCTTCATCACTATGATGCTGCTCTACTCTTCATCACTATGATGCAGCTCTACTCTTCATCACTATGATGCAGCTCTACTCTTCATCACTATGACGCAGCTCTACTCTTCATCACTATGACGCAGCTCTACTCTTCATCACTATGATGCAGCTCTACTCTTCATCACTATGACGCAGCTCTACTCTTCATCACTATGACCCAGCTCTACTCTTCATCACTATGATGCTGCTCTACTCTTCATCACTATGATGCTGCTCTACTCTTCATCACTATGATGCTGCTCTACTCTTCATCACTATGATGCTGCTCTACTCTTCATCACTATGATGCAGCTCTACTCTTCATCACTATGATGCAGCTCTACTCTTCATCACTATGATGCAGCTCTACTCTTCATCACTATGATGCAGCTCTACTCTTCATCACTATGATGCAGCTCTACTCTTCATCACTATGATGCAGCTCTACTCTTCATCACTATGATGCAGCTCTACTCTTCATCACTATGATGCTGCTCTACTCTTCATCACTATGATGCTGCTCTACTCTTCATCACTATGATGCAGCTCTACTCTTCATCACTATGATGCAGCTCTACTCTTCATCACTATGATGCTGCTCTACTCTTCATCACTATGATGCTGCTCTACTCTTCATCACTATGATGCTGCTCTACTCTTCATCACTATGATGCTGCTCTACTCTTCATCACTATGATGCTGCTCTACTCTTCATCACTATGATGCAGCTCTACTCTTCATCACTATGATGCTGCTCTACTCTTCATCACTATGATGCTGCTCTACTCTTCATCACTATGATGCTGCTCTACTCTTCATCACTATGATGCAGCTCTACTCTTCATCACTATGACGCAGCTCTACTCTTCATCACTATGATGCAGCTCTACTCTTCATCACTATGATGCAGCTCTACTCTTCATCACTATGATGCAGCTCTACTCTTCATCACTATGACCCAGCTCTACTCTTCATCACTATGATGCAGCTCTACTCTTCATCACTATGACGCAGCTCTACTCTTCATCACTATGACCCAGCTCTACTCTTCATCACTATGATGCTGCTCTACTCTTCATCACTATGATGCTGCTCTACTCTTCATCACTATGACGCAGCTCTACTCTTCATCACTATGACCCAGCTCTACTCTTCATCACTATGACGCAGCTCTACTCTTCATCACTATGACGCTGCTCTACTCTTCATCACTATGACGCAGCTCTACTCTTCATCACTATGACGCAGCTCTACTCTTCATCACTATGACCCAGCTCTACTCTTCATCACTATGATGCTGCTCTACTCTTCATCACTATGATGCTGCTCTACTCTTCATCACTATGATGCAGCTCTACTCTTCATCACTATGACCCAGCTCTACTCTTCATCACTATGATGCAGCTCTACTCTTCATCACTATGACCCTGCTCTACTCTTCATCACTATGATGCTGCTCTACTCTTCATCACTATGATGCTGCTCTACTCTTCATCACTATGATGCAGCTCTACTCTTCATCACTATGATGCTGCTCTACTCTTCATCACTATGATGCTGCTCTACTCTTCATCACTATGATGCTGCTCTACTCTTCATCACTATGATGCAGCTCTACTCTTCATCACTATGACCCAGCTCTACTCTTCATCACTATGATGCAGCTCTACTCTTCATCACTATGATGCAGCTCTACTCTTCATCACTATGATGCTGCTCTACTCTTCATCACTATGACCCAGCTCTACTCTTCATCACTATGATGCAGCTCTACTCTTCATCACTATGACCCAGCTCTACTCTTCATCACGATGATGCTGCTCTACTCTTCATCACTATGATGCTGCTCTACTCTTCATCACTATGATGCAGCTCTACTCTTCATCACTATGACCCAGCTCTACTCTTCATCACTATGATGCAGCTCTACTCTTCATCACTATGATGCTGCTCTACTCTTCATCACTATGATGCTGCTCTACTCTTCATCACTATGACGCAGCTCTACTCTTCATCACTATGACGCAGCTCTACTCTTCATCACTATGACGCAGCTCTACTCTTCATCACTATGACGCAGCTCTACTCTTCATCACTATGACCCAGCTCTACTCTTCATCACTATGATGCTGCTCTACTCTTCATCACTATGATGCTGCTCTACTCTTCATCACTATGATGCAGCTCTACTCTTCATCACTATGACGCAGCTCTACTCTTCATCACTATGATGCAGCTCTACTCTTCATCACTATGATGCTGCTCTACTCTTCATCACTATGATGCTGCTCTACTCTTCATCACTATGATGCTGCTCTACTCTTCATCACTATGATGCAGCTCTACTCTTCATCACTATGATGCTGCTCTACTCTTCATCACTATGATGCTGCTCTACTCTTCATCACTATGATGCTGCTCTACTCTTCATCACTATGATGCAGCTCTACTCTTCATCACTATGATGCAGCTCTACTCTTCATCACTATGACCCAGCTCTACTCTTCATCACGATGATGCTGCTCTACTCTTCATCACTATGATGCTGCTCTACTCTTCATCACTATGATGCAGCTCTACTCTTCATCACTATGACCCAGCTCTACTCTTCATCACTATGATGCAGCTCTACTCTTCATCACTATGATGCTGCTCTACTCTTCATCACTATGATGCTGCTCTACTCTTCATCACTATGATGCAGCTCTACTCTTCATCACTATGACGCAGCTCTACTCTTCATCACTATGATGCAGCTCTACTCTTCATCACTATGACGCAGCTCTACTCTTCATCACTATGACCCAGCTCTACTCTTCATCACTATGATGCTGCTCTACTCTTCATCACTATGATGCTGCTCTACTCTTCATCACTATGATGCAGCTCTACTCTTCATCACTATGACCCAGCTCTACTCTTCATCACTATGATGCAGCTCTACTCTTCATCACTATGATGCTGCTCTACTCTTCATCACTATGATGCAGCTCTACTCTTCATCACTATGACGCAGCTCTACTCTTCATCACTATGACCCAGCTCTACTCTTCATCACTATGATGCTGCTCTACTCTTCATCACTATGATGCTGCTCTACTCTTCATCACTATGATGCAGCTCTACTCTTCATCACTATGACCCAGCTCTACTCTTCATCACTATGATGCAGCTCTACTCTTCATCACTATG
>NC_136635.1:33296878-33298030 GCF_949748355.1 Melanostigma gelatinosum
GGACGTGAGACAAGATACAGACGATGAGGACGAGAGACAAGATACAGACGATGAGGACAAGACAACAGACAGACGGTGAGGACGAGAAACAAGATACAGACGATGAGGACGAGAGACAAGATACAATCTGTGAGGACGAGAGACAAGATACAGACGATGAGGACGAGAGACAAGATACAGACGATGAGGACGAGAGACAAGATACAGACGATGAGGACGAGAGACAAGATGCAAACTGTGAGGACGAGAGACAAGATACAGACGATGAGGACGAGAGACAAGATACAGACGATGAGGACGTGAGACAAGATACAGACGATGAGGACGAGAGACAAGATACAGACGATGAGGACGAGAGACAAGATACAGACGATGAGGACGTGAGACAAGATACAGACGATGAGGACGAGAGACAAGATACAGACATTGAGGACGAGAGACAAGATACAATCTGTGAGGACGAGAGACAAGATACAGATGAGGACGAGACAACAGACAGACGGTGAGGACGAGAGACAAGATACAGACGATGAGGACGAGAGACAAGATGCAGACTGTGAGGACGAGAGACAAGATACAGATGATGAGGACGAGAGACAAGATACAGACGATGAGGACGAGACAACAGACAGACGTTGAGGGCGAGAGACAAGATACAGACGATGAGGATGAGACAAGATGCAAACTGTGAGGATGAGAGACAAGATACAGATGATGAGGACGAGAGACAAGATACAGATGATGAGGACGAGAGACAAGATACAGACGATGAGGACGAGAGACAAGATAGACATCGTCTGTATCTTGTCTCTCGTCTCACAGTTTGTCTCTTGTCTCTCGTCCTCACCGTCTGTCTCTTGTCTCTCGTCCTCACCGTCTGTATCTTATCTCTCGTCCTCACCGTCTGTATCTTGTCTCTCGTCCTCACAGATTGTATCTTGTCTCTCGTCCTCAATGTCTATCTTGTCTCTCGTCCCTCATCGTCTGTATCTTGTCTCTCGTCCTCATCATCTGTATCTTGTCTCTCGTCCTCACCGTCTGTATCTTGTCTCTCGTCCTCACAGATTGTATCTTGTCTCTCGTCCTCAATGTCTGTATCTTGTCTCTCGTCCTCATCGTCTGTATCTTGTCTCTCGTCCTCATCGTCTGTAT
>NC_136635.1:33298230-33315730 GCF_949748355.1 Melanostigma gelatinosum
AGACATTGAGGACGAGAGACAAGATACAATCTGTGAGGACGAGAGACAAGATACAGACGATGAGGACGAGAGACAAGATACAGACGATGAGGACAAGACAACAGACAGACGGTGAGGACGAGAGACAAGATACAGACGATGAGGACGAGAGACAAGATACAATCTGTGAGGACGTGAGACAAGATACAGACGATGAGGACGAGAGACAAGATACAGATGATGAGGATGAGAGACAAGAGACAATCTGTGAGGACGAGAGACAAGAGACAAACTGTGAGGACGAGAGACAAGATACAGATGATGAGGATGAGAGACAAGAGACAGATGGTGAGGACGAGAGACAAGAGACAGACGGTGAGGACGAGAGACAAGAGACAGACGGTGAGGACGATGACGACAAGAGACATGATACAAACTGAGGACGAGAGACAAGAGACAGACGGTGAGAAGACATCTGTAGTGACATTCAGACTGTGAACACATGAAGAAGAACTCAAACAGACTTCCTGTCAGTGTCTCATTGGTTCTTTGTTTGGGATCCAAACGATGGATCCACATTGACTGCTCTGTATGTGTGAGGAGATGAAAGGTTCTAATGATGTCACATCTGATATAACTGAGTTTAAACATGTGTTTTAGATGAGTCATCATCTCATCTCTTCTCTTTTCTGATTGGTCGGTTGATGTGTTCAAGGTTTATTTCACATATTGTTGACGAGTGTAGATGATCCTGAGTTATCCATCATGTCAACATCAAGGTCTGACGCCACACACACACACACACACACACACACACACACACACACACACACACACACACACACACACACACACACACACACACACACACACACACACACACACACACACACACACACACACCTCCCCCTCACCAGATGAACATTCAGCTGCTCAGCGTCAACACTTGATCACTAAACGTGGATTCATCCGCCGCTGAAAATAGTCCCAAACAAAGTCTCTGTTTAATAAAAGGCTTCAGAGGAGACAGGAAGTCCTGAGAGACGGAGTAACAGAGTCTGAACATTTCAGAAGACAAACGGGTCCATGGAGGTTTTATGAACAGAGAGACCTGGACTGAATGGAGTCTCTGTGACTCGAACATGAACTTTAATAAACAGAATATAAAGCAGATTATTGTCCTGAAGATCAAGCACAGAGAGACAGAGAGAGAGAGAGCGACAGAGTGAGAGAGAGAGACAGAGAGAGAGAGAGAGAGAGAGAGAGAGAGACAGCGAGAGAGAGAGACAGACAGAGACAGAGAGACAGCGAGAGAGAGAGACAGAGAGAGAGAGAGAGAGACAGACAGAGAGAGAGACAGAGCGAGAGAGAGAGAGAGAGAGAGAGAGAGAGAGCGAGAGACAGAGCGAGAGAGAGAGACAGAGAGAGAGAGAGAGAGAGAGACAGAGAGAGAGAGAGACAGACAGAGAGACAGAGAGACAGCAAGAGAGAGAGACAGAGAGAGAGAGAGAGAGAGAGAGACAGAGAGACAGACAGAGAGAGAGACAGAGAGAGAGAGAGACTATCATACACTATCATACCCAACATTACACTATCATACCCAACACTACACTATCATACCCAACATTACACTATCATACCCAACACTACACTATCATACCCAACATTACACTATCATACCCAACACTACACTATCATACCCAACATTACACTATCACACCCAACACTACACTATCATACCCAACATTACACTATCATACCCAACACTACACTATCATACCCAACATTACACTATCATACCCAACATTACACTATCATACCCAACACTACACTATCATACCCAACACTACACTATCATACCCAACATTACACTATCATACCCAACATTACACTATCATACCCAACATTACACTATCATACCCAACACTACACTATCATACCCAACACTACACTATCATACCCAACACTACACTATCATACCCAACATTACACTATCTACACTATCATACCCAACACTACACTATCATACCCAACACTACACTATCATACCCAACATTACACTATCATACCCAACACTACACTATCATACCCAACATTACACTATCATACCCAACATTACACTATCATACCCAACATTACACTATCATACCCAACATTACACTATCATACCCAACACTACACTATCATACCCAACATTACACTATCATACCCAACATTACACTATCATACCCAACACTACACTATCATACCCAACACTACACTATCATACCCAACATTACACTATCTACACTATCATACCCAACACTACACTATCATACCCAACATTACACTATCATACCCAACATTACACTATCATACCCAACATTACACTATCATACCCAACACTACACTATCATACCCAACATTACACTATCATACCCAACATTACACTATCATACCCAACACTACACTATCATACCCAACACTACACTATCATACCCAACATTACACTATCATACCCAACATTACACTATCATACCCAACATTACACTATCATACCCAACATTACACTATCATACCCAACACTACACTATCATACCCAACACTACACTATCATACCCAACACTACACTATCATACCCAACACTACACTATCATACCCAACATTACACTATCATACCCAACATTACACTATCATACCCAACACTACACTATCATACCCAACATTACACTATCATACCCAACATTACACTATCATACCCAACACTACACTATCATACCCAACATTACACTATCATACCCAACATTACACTATCATACCCAACACTACACTATCATACCCAACATTACACTATCATACCCAACATTACACTATCATACCCAACATTACACTATCATACCCAACATTACACTATCATACCCAACATTACACTATCATACCCAACACTACACTATCATACCCAACATTACACTATCATACCCAACACTACACTATCATACCCAACATTACACTATCATACCCAACATTACACTATCATACCCAACATTACACTATCATACCCAACACTACACTATCACACCCAACACTACACTATCATACCCAACATTACACTATCATACCCAACATTACACTATCATACCCAACATTACACTATCATACCCAACATTACACTATCATACCCAACACTACACTATCACACCCAACACTACACTATCATACCCAACATTACACTATCATACCCAACATTACACTATCATACCCAACACTACACTATCATACCCAACATTACACTATCATACCCAACACTACACTATCATACCCAACATTACACTATCATACCCAACATTACACTATCATACCCAACACTACACTATCATACCCAACATTACACTATCATACCCAACACTACACTATCATACCCAACATTACACTATCATACCCAACATTACACTATCATACCCAACATTACACTATCATACCCAACATTACACTATCATACCCAACACTACACTATCATACCCAACATTACACTATCATACCCAACACTACACTATCATACCCAACACTACACTATCATACCCAACATTACACTATCATACCCAACATTACACTATCATACCCAACATTACACTATCATACCCAACACTACACTATCATACCCAACATTACACTATCATACCCAACATTACACCATCATACCTAACATTACACTATCATACCCAACACTACACTATCATACCCAACATTACACTATCATACCCAACATTACACCATCATACCTAACATTACACTATCATACCCAACATTACACTATCATACCCAACACTACACTATCATACCCAACATTACACTATCATACCCAACATTACACTATCATACCCAACATTACACTATCATACCCAACATTACACTATCATACCCAACATTACACTATCATACTCAACATTACACTATCATACCCAACACTACACTATCATACCCAACATTACACTATCATACCCAACATTACACTATCATACCCAACATTACACTATCATACCCAACATTACACTATCATACCCAACACTACACTATCATACCCAACATTACACTATCATACCCAACACTACACTATCATACCCAACACTACACTATCATACCCAACATTACACTATCATACCCAACACTACACTATCATACCCAACATTACACTATCATACCCAACACTACACTATCATACCCAACACTACACTATCATACCCAACATTACACTATCATACCCAACATTACACTATCATACCCAACATTACACTATCATACCCAACACTACACTATCATACCCAACACTACACTATCATACCCAACATTACACTATCATACCCAACATTACACTATCATACCCAACATTACACTATCATACCCAACATTACACTATCATACCCAACATTACACTATCATACCCAACATTACACTATCATACCCAACATTACACTATCATACCCAACATTACACTATCATACCCAACATTACACTATCATACCCAACATTACACTATCATACCCAACACTACACTATCATACCCAACATTACACTATCATACCCAACATTACACTATCATACCCAACATTACACTATCACACCCAACACTACACTATCATACCCAACATTACACTATCATACCCAACATTACACTATCATACCCAACATTACACTATCATACCCAACATTACACTATCATACCCAACATTACACTATCATACCCAACATTACACTATCATACCCAACATTACACTATCATACCCAACATTACACTATCATACCCAACATTACACTATCATACCCAACATTACACTATCATACCCAACACTACACTATCATACCCAACATTACACTATCATACCCAACATTACACTATCATACCCAACATTACACTATCATACCCAACACTACACTATCATACCCAACATTACACTATCATACCCAACATTACACTATCATACCCAACATTACACTATCATACCCAACATTACACTATCATACCCAACATTACACTATCATACCCAACATTACACTATCATACCCAACATTACACTATCATACCCAACATTACACTATCATACCCAACATTACACTATCATATACCCCACTACACGTGGCCACATGCAAAATGTGCTGTGCCAGCGGCAGCAGCTCCCTGTGTGTTTTAATTTTAGTATATTTTCACTCTTTCCTCTCTTCTCGTTTTTTCTTTCTCCTTAACGTTTGGTTCTTACGGTCAGACAACGGAACGGAACTTTTTCTCAACTTTTCTCGTGGCTTTCTGTTGTATTTCTCTATTTGTGTAACGGAGACCCACACAATGAGCGGGGCCATTGTTTACTCCCGTGATCAGCTGTTCGGCGCCAGGCCTGTGATGACGCCGGGGCTGCAGATCTGGAGCCAAACGGAGGGCGAAGAGGAGGAGGTACAAACCTTCGGTACCGGCGATACTATTGGGGAACGTGAGGTCTTTGGCAAATGAGACGGACGAGCTCGGCGCGCTGGTTAAGACCGAGAGGGACTTCCGTGAGTGCAGCGTCATGTGTTTCACGGAGACATGGCTGCACGCGGATTTCCCGGACCACAGTGCGTCGGTGCCCGGCTTCAGGACTGTTCGGGCGGACAGAGACGTTGTTCAGAGCGGCAAGAAGAGAGGAGGCGGGATTGCAGTGTATGTGAATGAGAGATGGTGCAATCCCGACCGTGTGTGTGAAGGAACGCTTCTGTAGCCCGGACATTGAACTGTTGGCCGTGGGGATGCGTCCATACTATTTGCCGAGGGAGTTACGTCCGCCATTGTTGTCGCTGTGTACGTCCCGCCATCAGCTGACGCCGAGACAGCAGTGGACACCATCCACTCCACTGTGTCTTGACTGCTGAGCCAACATCCAGGTGCATTTTTGGCAATCACTGGAGACTTTAATCACATCACTCTGGATAAACCCTGGACCTTCTGTATGCTAATGCTAAGGATGCATACAGTGCCACTGCCCTTCCCCACTTGGCAGGTCCGATCACAACCTGGTCCTGTTGACACCCAGGTATGCTCCTCTGGTGCAACATCTACCTGCTTCCACTCGCTCAGATTATGGAAAATAACAAAGTGTGTTATCATAATTATGCAGACGACACACAAATCTACATAACTATGTCACCAGGGGACTATAATCCCATACAAGGGCTGGGTAACTGCATTGAACAAATCAACAACTGGATGTGCCAGAATTGTCTTCAATTAAACAAAGATAAAACAGAAGTAATTGTTTTTGGTACCAAGGACGAACAATTGAAAATCACCGCTCAGCTTCAGTCACTGATGTTAAAACCCACAAACCAAGCCAGAAATCTAGGTGTAGTTATGGATTCAGACCTCAACCTGAACAGCCATATCAAGACAATTACAAAATCAGCCTCCTATCACCTGAAGAATATATCAAGGATTAGAGGACTTATGTCTCAACAGGATGTGTAAAACTTGTCCACGCATTTATCTTCAGCAGACTGGACTACTGTAACGGTGTGTTTACAGGTCTCTGTAAAAAGTCCGTCAGAAAGCTGCAGCTGATTCAGAACGCTGCAGCTCGAGTCCTCACTAAGACCAGGAGGGTGGATCACATCACTCCAGTTCTGAGGTCTTTGCACTGGCTTCCTGTCCAACAAAGAATTGACTTTAAAATCCTGCTGTTGGTTTACAAAGCACTGAATGGTTTAGGGCCAAAATACATCTCTGATCTGCTGCTACCTTATGAACCATCCCGACCCCTCAGGTCGTCTGGGACCGGTCTACTTTCTGTTCCCAGAGTCACAACTAAACATGGAGAAGCAGCGTTCAGTTGTTCTGCTCCACATATCTGGAACAAAGTCCCAGAAAGCTGCAGGTCTGCTGAGACCCTCAGCTCATTTAAATCAAGATTGAAGACTTTTCTGTTTGCTGCTGCCTTTAATTGAACCACATTCAATTCATATATTCATCAATTTCCTGCATTTTATTACTGCATTTTATTTCTTACACTGTTTTTTAATGTTTTAATGAATGTTCTTAATTGTTTTTAAATCTCCTTTTCTTTTGCCTTGTGTTTTGATGCTTTTAATGGTTTTATGTGAAGCACTTTGAATTACCTTGTTGTTGAAATGTGCTATACAAATAAACTTGCCTTGCCTTGCAGAGGCTGCCTGTGACCACCAGGACTGTGAGGAGGTCGTCTCAGGAGGCTAATAACGCCCTGCAGGACTGCTTTGAGTCTACGGATTGGGGTGTGCTGTGTGGACCACATGGGGAGGACATCAACAGCATGACGGACTGCATCACAGAATACATCAAATTCTGTGAACAGACCACCATTCCATCCCGGTCAGTACGCTGCTTCACCAACAACAAGCCATGGATCACGAGCTAAACTCTTTCTTCAATAAGTTTAGCTCAGAGCCCTCATCTGTCTCCTCCACACACCACACCTCCCAAACACCTCCCCCTCTGTCCCCGCTGGTGAGCTGCATGGACTCAGAGCCCTCCTCTTCAAAGGGCTCTGCCACCACCGACATAATGACCCCCCCCCTCTCTGTGACGACTGGCCAGGTTAGGAGACAGCTGGAGCAACTCCATCAAGGCAAGGCTGCTGGAACTGATGGAATCAGCCTCAGGGTCCTGAAGACCTGCGCCATCCAGCTGTCTGATGTCCTTCAACACCTCTTCAACCTGAGCCTGAAGCAGGAGGAAGTCCCAGTTCTGTGGAAGACGTCGTGCCTGGTTCCTGTACCGAAGAAGACGACACCATCTGGCCTCAACGACTACCGATCAGTTGCCCTCACATCCCATGTGATGAAGGTGCTGGTGCTACCTGCTGCAACGAGCTCAGTCTCACCTGGATGATCCGGTGGCTCTGTGAGAATCACTTCCTTTGATTTCAGTGCATTCAACACCATCCAACCAGTGCTGCTGAGTGAGACGCTGCGGGTGGTGGGGGTGAACGCGTCCACCGTCTCCTGGATCACTGACTACCTCACGGGCAGACCACAGTATGTCCCACTGGGCCGTGTGCTGTCTGATACGGTGGTCAGTGGTACTGGAGCCCCACAGGGAACTGTTCTGTCTCCCTTCCTGTTCACCTTGTACACCACTGACTTCCAGTACAACTCTGTGTCGGGTGTGTAAGGGACGGACGGGAGGAGGAGTACAGGGCAGTAGTGGAGGACTTTGTGGAGTGGGCCGGTAGAAATCACCTGCGTCTGAACGTGACCAAGACCAGAGAGATGGTGGTCGACTTCAGGAGGAAGACGACGGCTCCACAACCGCTGAGAGTTCTGGGAGAGGATGTGGACATGGTGGAGGAGGACAGGTACCTGGTGTCTCCATCGACAGCAGACTGAACTGGAAGACCAACATCAACGCTGTGTACAAGAAGGGGAGGAGTCGACTCTTCTTCTTGAGGAAACTTCGATCCTTCAACGTGTGCAGCAGGATGCTGGAGATGTTCTACAGTCTGTTGTGGTCAGTGCACTGGACTCCTGTAGTCTGCTGGGGGAGCAGCATTGGAGCCGGAGACACCAACAGCCTGAACAAACTGGTTAAGAAGGCCGGCTCCATCATTGGCTGCAAACAAGACAATCTGGAAGAGGTGGTGGAGAGGACACTGAAGAAACTATCATCCATACTGGATAACCAGGACCACCCTCTGCACCACCTCCTGCAGGGACAGACTGATGCAGCTCCGCTGTCACAGGACGGATACAGGAGAACATTCTGCTGTGAGACTCAATAATAAATCACCTCTGGACAGATCAAACACTAGACTATAACACTGCTGTTGGTGATCTTGTGCACGACTGCTTTGTTATTTTTTCCTACTTAGTTCATTTAATACAATTCTATTCAGTGTATATAGTGTGCATTTTCCATACTTAATATTTCAATTTTATTGTGTCACCCTGTTTGCTGCTGCCACAGACAAATTTCCCCTTGGGGATGAATAAAGTATATTTATATTCTATTCTACACTATCATATACAACATTACACAGTGAAGAAAAATCGCTATTTATTGCTCTCAAACATGCTCCGTCAACTCAACACTCCTTCCACTCAGAGAGAGAGAGAACGTAACCCGTTAAGAGTCTGGTTTAGTCTAGTCTGGTCTAGTTTAGTCTAGTCTGGTCTAGTCTCGTCGAGTCTAGTCTGGTTTAGTCTAGTCTAGTTTAGCCTAGTCTAGTCTAGTCTGGTCTAGTCTGGTTTAGTCTAGTCTAGTTTAGCCTAGTCTAGTCTAGTCTGGTCTAGTCTAATCTGGTTTAGTCTAGTCTAGTCTGGTTTAGTCTAGTCTGGTCTAGCCTAGTCTGGTCTAGCCTAGTCTAGTCTGGTTTAGTCTGGTCTAGTCTTGTCTGGTTTAGTCTGGTCTAGTCTAGTCTAGTCTGGTTTAGTCTAGTCTGGTTTAGTCTAGTCTAGCCTAGTCTGGTCTAGTCTGGTCTAGCCAAGTCTAGTCTGGTTTAGTCTGGTTTAGTCTGGTCTAGTCTGGTCTAGTCTAGTCTAGTCTGGTTTAGTCTGGTCTAGTCTGGTTTAGTCTAGTCTGGTCTAGCCGAGTCTAGTCTGGTTTAGTCTGGTTTAGTCTGGTCTAGTCTGGTTTAGTCTGGTCTAGTCTTGTCTGGTTGAGTCTGGTCTAGTCTAGTCTGGTTGAGTCTGGTCTAGTCTAGTCTGGTTTAGTCTGGTCTAGTCTGGTTTAGTCTAGTCTGGTCTAGACTGGTTTAGTCTGGTCTAGTCTAGTCTGGTTTAGTCTGGTTTAGTCTAGTCTGGTTTAGTCTGGTCTAGTCTAGTCTGGTCTGGTTTGGTTTAGTCTGGTCTAGTCTAGTCTGGTTTAGTCTGGTCTGGTTTAGTCTGGTCTAGTCTAGTCTAGTCTGGTTTAGTCTAGTCTAGTCTGGTCTAGTCTGGTTTAGTCTGGTCTGCTCTAGTCTGGTCTGGTTTTACAGGATCAGACTGTTTCTTTAAGTTGATTCACTATAAATCAGACTTCTTCTACTCTGAAAGAAATATGAATTATTTATTTATGATTTATTTATTCATGAGGACGAATGAAAAGATGTTTTATAAGGTAAGAGAATCACTGTCTGAAAACAAAGAGTTAGTTTCATAGATCCATGAAGACGTTTCTCTGTTCATCCTGTTCCTATGACGTCATAGTCATGACGTCATCATCAATATCATCATCACTTTATTGAAGTTTGAATTTAAAGGTTATTATATTAATAATAAATTATTATGTATTTGTTTTACAAATAGAATAATTCAACTTAATCTGATTTATGAAATAGAAAACCAGTCCAGGATCTACAGGAGGTCCACTGTACTGGTCTACTTCTGTAACCAGTACCTGACAGAGACCAGTATCACAGAGCAGTACCTATCAGAGGCCAGTATCACAAACCAGTACCTATCAGAGACCAGTATCACAGACCAGTACCTGACAGAGACCAGTATCACAGACCAGTACCTATCAGAGACCAGTATCACAGACCAGTACCTGACAGAGACCAGAATCATAGACCAGTACCTATCAGAGACCAGTATCACAGACCAGTACCTGACAGAGACCAGTATCACAGACCAGTACCTGACAGAGACCAGTATCACAGACCAGTACCTATCAGAGACCAGTATCACAGACCAGTACCTGACAGAGACCAGTATCACAAACCAGTACCTATCAGAGACCAGTATCACAGACCAGTACCTGACAGAGACCAGTATCACAGACCAGTACCTATCAGAGACCAGTATCACAGACCAGTACCTGACAGAGACCAGAATCATAGACCAGTACCTATCAGAGACCAGTATCACAGACCAGTACCTGACAGAGACCAGTATCACAGACCAGTACCTGACAGAGACCAGTATCATAGACCAGTACCTATCAGAGACCAGTATCACAGACCAGTACCTGACAGAGACCAGAATCATAGACCAGTACCTATCAGAGACCAGTATCACAGACCAGTACCTGACAGAGACCAGTATCATAGACCAGTACCTATCAGAGACCAGTATCACAGACCAGTACCTGACAGAGACCAGAATCATAGACCAGTACCTGACAGAGACCAGTATCACAGACCAGTACCTGACAGAGACCAGTATCATAGACCAGTACCTATCAGAGACCAGTACCTATCAGAGACCAGTACCAGAGACCAGTACCTGTCTCTCCAGTCTTTCTTCCTTTTTTCTTTTTTTTAGAACTCATCAGACTTTTTCCTTCCCTGACTCATCAAACATCAGATTTACATCCAGAACTCGGATCCTGGTCCGAACCCCTGTCTGGTTCTGGTTCCAGTACTTAGACCAGTATACAGGTACCGGTCTGAGTACTGGTCCGGTAGTAAACCACACACACACACACACACACATAGAGGACTTACAGATCTTGGCCACACTGGCCACCAGGAGCCAGGTGGCGATGACGTAGGGGGTCTGAACGTAGCTCCACTCAAACTGGACCACCCGGTACCCCCCCTCCTCCTCCTCTCTGGTACCGGACAGGTCTGCAGCGGTGACGGTCATGAGCAGCAGCGTCATCACACCGAGCGGCTTCATGTTCCTCCGGGAGCTTTCAGCGCGACCACATCCTCCAGATCTCCTCCTTATATACCCACACGGAGCCGAGGCGGGAGGCCGGCGGCCGGTTTACAACATCAACACACTCCGGTCACCCGGAGGAGGAGGAGGAGGAGGAGGAGGAGACACCGGGAACATGTGACCCGAACACGGTTTAAAGAGACGGCGACCTGCAGGTAGAGGAGCCGGTACCGAGGGTCCATGTACTACTACTACTATCACTATACCAATACTACTGTAGTAATACTACTATCGTTATACTAATACTACTATCACTATACCAATACTACTGTAGTAATACTACTATCGTTATACTAATACTACTATCACTATACCAATACTACTGTAGTAATACTACTATCGTTATACTAATACTACTATCACTATACTAATACTATCATGATACTACTACTGTACTACTACTACACCAATACTACTGTAGTAATACTACTATCGTTATACTAATACTACTATCACTATACCAATACTACTGTAGTAATACTACTATCGTTATACTAATACTACTATCACTATACTAATACTATCATGATACTAATACTACTGTACTACTACTACACCAATACTACTGTAGTAATACTACTATCGTTATACTAATACTACTATCACTATACCAATACTACTGTAGTGATACTACTATCGTTATACTAATACTACTATCACTATACTAATACTATCATGATACTCATACTACTGTACTACTACTACTATCACTATACCAATACTACTGTAGTAATACTACTATCGTTATACTAATACTACTATCACTATACTAATACTATCATCATAATAATACTACTGTACTAATACTACTATCATTATACTAATACTACTGTACTAATACTACTATCACGATACTAATACTACTGTAGTAATACTACTATCATTATACTTATACTACTGTACTAATACTACTATCACTATACTAATACTACTGTACTAATACTACTATCATTATACTTATACTACTGTACTAATACTACTATCACTATACTAATACTATCATCATACTAATACTACTGTACTAATACTACTATCACTATACTAATACTATCATTGTACTAATACTACTGTACTAATACTATCACCACACTAATTCTACTGTACTAATACTACTATCATTACACTAATACTACTGTACTAATACTACTATCACTACACCGGTACTAATACTACTGTAGTAATACTACTATCATTATACTAATAGTACTATCAATATACTAATACTCCTATCATTATACGAATACTACTGTAGTAATACTACTATCATACTAATACTGCTGTAGTAATACTACTATCATTATACTAATACTACTGTAGTAATACTATCATTATACTAATACTACTGTACTAATACTACTATCATTATACTAATACTACTGTAGTAATACTACTATCATTATACTAATACTACTGTACTAATACTACTATCACTATACTAATACTACTGTAGTAATACTATCATTATACTAATACTACTGTACTAATACTACTATCATTATACTAATACTACTGTACTAATACTACTATCACGATACTAATACTACTGTAGTAATACTACTATCATTATACTTATACTACTGTACTAATACTACTATCACTATACTAATACTATCATCATACTAATACTACTGTACTAATACTACTATCACTATACTAATACTATCATTGTACAAATACTACTGTACTAATACTATCACCACACTAATTCTACTCTACTAATACTACTGTCATTACACTAATACTACTGTACTAATACTACTATCACTACACCGGTACTAATACTACTGTAGTAATACTACTATCATTATACTAATACTACTGTAGTAATACTATCATTATACTAATACTACTGTGCTAATACTATCACTACACTAACACTATCATTATACTAATACTACTGTCATTACACTAATACTACTGTACTAATACTACTATCACTACACCGGTACTAATACTACTGTAGTAATACTACTATCATTATACTAATACTGCTGTAGTAATACTATCATTATACTAATACTACTGTGCTAATACTATCACTACACTAACACTATCATTATACTAATACTACTGCACTAATACTACTATCACTATACTAATACTACTGTACTAATACTATCACTATACTAATACTAATACTATAGTAATACTACTATCATTATACCAATACTACTATCACTATACTAATACTACTATCATACTAATACTACTATCACTATACTAATACTACTGTACTAATACTATCACTATACTAATACTACTGTAGTAATACTACTATCATTATACCAATACTACTATCACTATACTAATACTACTATCACTATACTAATACTACTGTACTAATACTACTATCACTATACTAATACTACTGTACTAATACTACTATCACTATACTAATACTACTGTACTAATACTACTATCACTATACTAATACTACTATCACTATACTAATACTACAAGTAATACACTATCCTAAAAGTATTTTTAATCATAATGTAAAAATATAAATATTAATGTTTCAGTATTTAGGATCTTTGTTTTGTAAATATTCTATACATTTCTAAAACAAAACTTAGAACTTTTAAAATTAAAATGTTTTTTTAATAAATATATTAAAATCAAAAATCTGAAAATAAAGTGTCAAAGAAATGTAGTTTTATTTATATTACATATTTCCCATCTGATCGTATGTTTCATGTCTTGTTCATAGTTTCAGAAGTTTTATTCAAAACATCTTTTACTTTGAAACATCTTTTTCAGACTAATAAAGATTGATTGAATTCTGAAGTCGTTGTTTATTCAAAACTTTATTAATAAAACAATCTATAAAGTAAAATGTTCATCTCGTTAACTTAACACCTGAAGACAGCAGAAGAGGAAACAACAACAACACATGTGTGCGTGTGTGCCCGTGCGTGAGTGTGTGTGTCCGTGCCCGTGTGTGTGCCTGTATGAGAGTGTGTGAGAGCGAGAGCGAGAGAGTGTGTGTGTGTGTGAGAGCCCGTGTGTGAGAGTGTGTGTGCCCGTGCCTCTGTCTGTGTGTGTGTGTCCTCACTGTGAGCATCAGGTGAGAAGAGTTTGAACACATTTAAAACGGCAGAAGAAGATCATGTGGTTTGATCAAAAGAAGAGGAACTAAATGGACCTGTTTGTGTCGTTTGTTTGTTTGTGTCATTTGTTTGTTTGTGTCGTTTGTTTGTTTGTGCCGTTTGTTTGTTTGTGCCGTTTGTTTGTTTGTGCCGTTTGTTTGTTTGTGTCGTTTGTTTGTTTGTGTCATTTGTTTGTTTGTGTCGTTTGTTTGTTTGTGTCGTTTGTTTGTTTGTGCCGTTTGTTTGTGCCGTTTGTTTGTGTCGTTTTTTGTGTTGTTTGTTTGTGTTGTTTGTGTCGTTTTTTGTGTTGTTTGTTTGTGTTGTTTGTGCCGTTTGTTTGTGTCGTTTTTTGTGTTGTTTGTTTGTGTTGTTTGTGCCGTTTGTTTGTGCCGTTTGTTTGTGTTGTTTGTTTGTGTCGTTTGTTTGTGTTGTTTGTTTGTTTGTTTGTGTTGTTTGGTCGTTTGTGTCGTCTCAGAGCTGAATGTCTCTTTAGTTTGTCTGAAACATGTCGACATTAATGTTAATAAACTCATGACGTCACTAAAGTTAAACACTGATCGTCCTCCTGAAGGAGACCTGTCCTCGTGTCTCTCAGCTGGTCTGGGATCAGACCCGGTCTGCCGTCTTGCTGTTGAGTCCCAGAGCTTGAACCACGTCCACACTGAGCCCGCTCTTCAGAGTCCTCCTCACTGAAACACACACGCGTATTATTATTATTATTATTATTATTATTATTAAATATCATGTTTATATTTAGAATACATGATCCTTTACTCCAGGTCTCTATAGGATCTATCTGGACCAGGTCTGGGTTCAGACTGATGTGTATCTGTTCACAGAGGATTTATTGAGGAAGTAAAAACAGAGATACGAGTCTGTTATGAACACAGAGACTAAACCGGCTGAGGGACAGAGACTCGTTCTGGATCAGCCCTGCAAGGGGGGGGGGCATCTCAAGTCCAGGTCTTCTTAAAAAAAAAAAAAGAGCCCAAAAAGACTCTTTTCTTGTCTTTTGTATCGAACACTTTCTTAACATTCAGACTCAGAGTCTGATTCCGAATCAGATCCACATCGGGACGCATACTCACATGACTTCCTGTTCATGCGGGACCGCTTGCGGGTCTTGGGACTGGACAGTCTGTCTGAGGGGTTCTGGGTCACGGACTTGACCAGTTGGTCCATTATCTCATCCGTGGCGTCATCCTGGGAGACGGTCCCGTCTTCTCTGGCTACGAACATCAGGGACGGACTCACACTGCCGAGACCTGAGGACCAGGACCAGAGACAGAATCAGAATCTGAACCACATCCCACAGAACCATGAAGAGGACATGAGGAGGACCAGGAGGACAGTGCTGAGGTCCTGGTCCAGAGTCCTGGAGGAGGAACTAGACTTACTGCGGACGGCTCTGGAGCGTCTCAGGCCTCTCTGGTCCACAGTCAGACGGTCGGTGCTGATCAGCAGGTTCTTCATGTTCTCATGCTCCTCCTGACCAGGCTCCGCCTCTGGGGAGACGGAGGAGGGGCCATCCTCCTGAGGCACCGCCCCTGAAAACTTCTCAGTCTGAGAGGAAGAGGAGGAGGAAGAGGAGGAAGATGAGGAGAAGGAAGAGGAGGAGCAATAAAGGGATTACTAATGATTAATACATGTTTTTAACGTCACAATAGAGACAGGACCAGGCTCACGTGGTCCGGCCTCTGCTGCGTCCTCATTACCTCGGTGATCATCTTGCCCCTGGTCTTGGTCCTCTCTCTGTGAGCGGCTCGTTTCTGTTTGAGGGTCAGGACCCGTTCTCTGGTGGTCCGGTACTCCAGAGAGAACTCACTGATGATCCGACAGAAACTGGTCACTCTGATGTCCCTCACCGAGGAGGACGGCTGACCCAGGAACAGCAGGAAGGAGTGGAACCTGGAGGAGGAAGGTTCTGTCTGTCAGTCTGCTCCAAACAGCATGAAAGTGCCTCTTA
This sequence comes from Melanostigma gelatinosum, assembly GCF_949748355.1. Lineage (NCBI taxonomy): Eukaryota > Metazoa > Chordata > Actinopteri > Perciformes > Zoarcidae > Melanostigma > Melanostigma gelatinosum. Next base: position 33,314,881 of record NC_136635.1, read on the forward strand.
GTGTCTCTGTCCCCATGTGTCTCAGGTGTGTGTCTCTCTGTCCCTTTGTGTCCCAGGTGTGTGTCTCTGTCCCTTTGTGTCCCAGGTGTGTGTCTCTGTCCCTTTGTGTCCCAGGTGTGTGTCTCTGTCCCTTTGTGTCTCAGGTATGTGTCTCTGTCCCTATGTGTCTCAGGTGTGTGTCTCTGTCCCTGTGTCTCTCTGTCCCTTTGTGTCCCAGGTGTGTGTCTCTGTGTCTCAGGTGTGTCTCTCTATCCCTTTGTGTCTCATGTGTCTCTCTGTCCCTATGTGTCTCATGTGTCTCTCTGTCCCCATGTGTCTCTCTGTCCCCATGTGTCTCAGGTGTGTGTCTGTCCCTTTGTGTCTCATGTGTCTCTCTGTCCCTATGTGTCCCAGGTGTCTCTCTGTCCCTATGCGTCTGTCCCTATGTGTCTCATGTGTCTCTCTGTACCAGGTGTCTCTCTGTCCCTATGTGTCTCATGTGTCTCTGTCCCTATGTGTCTCAGGTGTGTGTCTCTGTCCCTATGTGTCTCAGGTGTGTGTCTCTGTCCCTTTGTGTCTCAGGTGTGTCTCTCTGTCCCAGGTGTCTCAGGTGTGTCTCTCTGTCCCTGTGTCTCATGTGTCTCTCTGTCCCTATGTGTCTCATGTGTCTCTCTGTCCCTATGTGTCTCATGTGTCTCTCTGTCCCTATGTGTCTCATGTGTCTGTCCCTATGTGTCTCATGTGTGTGTCTCTGTCCCTACGTGTCTCAGGTGTGTGTCTCTGTCTCTATGTGTCTCAGGCGTGTCTCTGTCCCTATGTGTCTCATGTGTCTCTCTGTCCCTATGTGTCTCAGGTGTGTCTCTGTCCCCAT